>NC_142507.1:36399500-36703500 GCF_057876585.1 Rhinolophus sinicus
CGGAAAACTGTTTGAGTTCTGAAACATTCGAAAACAGCCAACAGCTAGGCCTCAGGATCTTGCACTCAGCGGAAGCCACATGACATGTTCGACTTCCGAGGTGTGTTCGAAAACTGAAGCATTTATTTCTGGGCTTATGGCATTCGTAAACCGAAATGTTCGTCAATGGAGATGTTCGAAAACCAAGGTACTACTGTAATTTGAGGAAAGCCACTTTTCTTTGGGAGTCTCAGATTTTCCATCAGTAAAATGACTAAAGTTTGAGCCAGATTAGATTTAGTTTATGAAACATTTATTGAGCGTTTATTGTCAAACTGTGTTGCCAAGTACTGGGGATATAAAGATGATTATGATACAGTCCCTGTGCTAAGCTGTTCACCAGTAGTTCCCCTTTCTTTCCTGAGCACATGGAAGACGAACTTTCCCAGTCCCACTATCAGTAGACCCCTATGATTACTTATAGCCAATGAAATGTGAACAGCACAGACCCAGATGAGACAGTATGCTCCTCCGAAATATCTAATCTTTCTCTTCTGCCATGGAAGAGAAAACCACTTGTATTGAGAAGGTGGAGCCTCAGGTCTGGAGTTGACTGGATGCCCGAGTCACTGAAGGGAAGGGGCAGACAGCTGCCCTTGAGAGTTGCCCAGATCTGCAGCAGACTCTCACAAGAGTGAGATGTAAACTTTGTTCTGGTAATACACTGAGTTAACCACAACAGGGCCTATTGTTTTCTCACAAAAGAGACTAGTTAGAAGACAGATGTAATGCAACATGGGAAGCATTTCACTGTGGCATAAATAACATGTCTTTGGCAGGAAAAGGGGAGAGTAATTAATTGTTTCTAAAGAAATCAGGGAAGATTCATAAAGTAAGGATGAATGTAGCAGTCTAAATGAAGTAACAAAATAAAACATTGAGACAGTCAAGGATGGGGCCTTATGAAACATTGACATTTAAAAACTGATACAGACAAGTTAATAAAGAAAACTCAGAAGAGAAGACAGAGGAGAAGAAAGAAAATGAGAAGGAAATGGTGAGTTAGGAAACCCGGAAAGAAGAGCATTCCAAGACAAGTCAGAAATTGTCTATAAATAATCACTTACTGGAAAGTCAGTAGATGTAATCTAAGTGACCGTTGGATTTGAAATTATGAAAGTCTTAAATACAAAATCCAGATTATAGTCATTTGAGAGAGAAAAAGGAGCTAAAATATATTTATAGTAAATAGAACAGCATTTATGAAAGCGTGTTTTGGGAAACACTTATTTCACAAAATGCTCCCCACAAAGAGGGAGGGGGTGCGTAGTCAAATACATTTGTGATATGCTGCAAACTCCATAGCTATAAGGAAATTTCTTAAAATCTATTCATGATTTCCTCACATTGGGAGATGACAACAAGGAAAAAAAAAACGGCATCACTTACTAACAAACGGACAATACCAAAGCCAGAAAGCAAAGTAACACTCTAGGACTGATCCACAAGTGTTGACCAATAATGTTTAGCTTCTGTAGTCACCGAAGTATGTGTCACTGAGCAAGATAAAATACTTGAATGGAGAAGAATTAGGATGCATTTTTAATTATGTTTTGAAAAATGAAAGAACTGATAAAATAGGTTTCACTTTTGATATAACAAATTTGTAGAAAAGTCAGACTGCCGTTTTGATCACAATTATGAGATGTGTAATTTTGACTAATTTTCGTATTTTCCCTTTCTCTGATCTGTAAAAGAAAAATGAGAATAATATCTATTTCATAGGCTTTTTAATCATTTTCTTTTAATTTTTCAATTACAGTTGACATATGTGGGGACAGAACTAGGAATGCAGTTTCCAGGCTCTCGGCCTCACATGGAAAGGTGCTGGCTCGGGTAGTAAATGACCATCAACTGTGATTGGATGGTCGCCAGCTGTGACTGGTTGGCCATCGGCTGTAACTGGTTGGCCAATTGGCCACTGATATAGCTGCCGTGACTGCGTTGGTTGGTTAGGTGGTTGGTTGGTTGGTTGGCAGGCAGAAAAGCGGACGGCTGATTGTGGATCGTGTGGACCCTACTTCATGTGTGTCACCCAGCCGCCAGCAAGAATATAGTGATATGACTCCCCTATCTGTGGCTCCGTTGGTGTTCCTTTTTGGCCTCACCGTGTCCTGCGTTCTCATGTGGGCAGCAGGAGCTGAGACCCCGCATGACAACATACAATACTAAATCATGTTCAGGTGTACAACATAGTGATTAGACATTTATATATCTTACAAGGTGATCATCCCCAAAAATCTAGTACCCATCTAACACCATACATAGTTATTACAATATTATTCCTTATGCCGTACTTTATATCACCAAGAGTATTTTGTAACAACTAATTTGCACCTCTTAATCTCTTCCCCCTTCACTCATTCCTCCAACCCCTCTCCCATCTAGCAACCATCAAAATATTCCCTGTATCTATGAGTCTGTTTCTGTTTTGTTTGTTCATTTATTTTGTTCTTTAGACTCCATATATAAGTGAAATCATCTGGCATTTGTCTTTCTCTGTCTGACTTACTCCACCCAGCACAATGCCTTGTAGGTCTATCCGTATTTCAGATGGCAAAATTGCATTCTTCTTTATGGCTGAATAATGTTCCATTCTATATCTGTACCACTTCTTCGTTATCTATTGAACTATTGATGGACACCCACGTTGCTTCCAAATCTTGGCTATTATAAATAATGTTTCTATGACTATATGGATGCACATGTCCCTTTGAATTAGTGTTTTGGGTTTCTTCTGATAAATACACAGAAGGGGGATTACTGGGTCCTTCTTTGTCTCTTGGTATAGCCTTTGTTTTAAAGTCTATTTTGTCTGACGTAAGTATTGCTACCCCAGATTTTTGTTTTTTCTGTTTTCATGAAATATCTTTTTCCAACTCTGTATTTTCAGTCTGTGTGTATTTCGATCTGAAGTGAGTCTCTTGCGGGCAGGATTTAAGAGGGTTTTTTTTCTTATCCATTCAACCATCCTATGTCTTTTGATTGGAACATTTAATCCACTTAATTTAAATAATTGTTGACAGATATGCAGTTATTGCTATTTTATTATTCACATTTTTTATCTTTTCTTCTCTTTTTCTTCCTCCTCCTTCTCCTCCTCCTCCTTCTCCTCTTCCTTCTTCTTCTCAAAGAAGTCTCTTTAACATTTCTTGTAATACTGATTTGGTGGTGATAAGTTCCTTCAGCTTTTTCTTGTCTGAGAAGATTTTTATCTGATCTTCAATTCTAAATGGTAGCCTTGCTGGGTTGTGTAATCTTGGTTGCAAGTTCTCACTTGTCATCACTTTGAATATTTTGTGCCAATCCCTTCTGGCTTGCAAAATTTCTGTTGATAAATCAGCCTACAGTCTTATGGTAGCTCCCTTGTAGGTAACTAACTTCTTTTCTCTTGCTGCTTTTAAGATTCTCTCTTTGTCTTTAACTTTTGGCATTTAAATTATAAAGTGTCTTGGTGTGGGCTTGTTTGAGTTCATCTTGTTTGGGACTCTCTGCACTTCCTAGACTTGTATGTCCATTTCCTTTGCCAGATTAGGAAAGATTTCCATCATTATTTCTTCAAATAAGTTTTCAATTCCTTGCTCCCTCTCTTCTCCTTCTGGTACCAATATTATGCAAATGTTGATATGCTTGATGTCGTCCCAGAGATCCCTTAAACTATCCTCATATTTTTGGATTCTATTTTCTTTTTGCTGTTCTGATTGGGGTTTTTTCTGCTACCTTATCTTCTAAATCACTGATTCAGTCCTCTGCTTCATCTAATCTATTGTTGATTCCTTTTAATGTATTCTTCATTTCCATTATTGTGGGCTTCATTTCTGACTGTTTCTTTTTTACGTTGTCTATCTCCATTTATATGTTTCCTATCTCTTTGTTGAAGTTCTCCCTGAGATCACTGAGCAACTTTATAACTAGTGTTTGGAACTCTGTATCTGGTAGATTACTTGTCTCTAGTATGTTTAGTTCCTTTTCTGGAACTTTGTTCTGTTCTTTTATTTGGGACATGTTTCTTTGTCTCCCCATTTTGGCTGCCTCCCTGTGTATTAAGTGGAGCTGCTATATCTCCTGGTATTAGTAGAGTGGCCTTATGTAGTAGGTGTCCTGAGTGGCAAAGTGGTTCAGTCTCCCTGGTTACCTGAGCTAGGTGCTCCAGATGTGTCCATTGTGTGGGTTCTGTATACCACCTTATTGTAGTTGAAACTTGGTTGATGTTTGCATGTCAGTGGGAGGGATTGACCCTCAGGCTGATTGGTTGTGAGAAATGGCCGTGACTACAGTGCAGGAGCTGTTGTACAGGGGCTGACCCCACAAAGCAGGGTTCGCTTTAGTGGGGCTCTGGTGCCTGCCCAGTCTGCCCTTCGAGTGTGTCATCCATAGAGGCAGCTGGGTGGTGCTCCAGCTCAGTCCAAAGCTGGCCAATAAATGTGCCAGCTCTGGAGCCTCCTGGGAGGGGTCCCACCACAAGCCAACTTCAGCTGCAGCCTGTACCCTACCCATGGCATACCTGGAAGGAGCCACAAAGCACTCCGCAGATGACTACTACCTGCACTGGTGCCCGGGAGAGGCCAAGCTTCAAACCAAGACTGGCTGCTACCAATGCTGGGTTTGGGGGCTACTCAGCAACATGTGTGGGGCACTTCAAGGCTAGTTGCTGCTTGTTTGGGGTTTGTGAACCTTTGAGAGATTTTAGAAAGTCTGCAACATGAGCCAACATAGGCCATTCCTAGGAAAAGGCCACTGGAAGCAGCTTGGGTGGGCCCAAAATTTGGGTGGGGCCAGGCCTCAAGGAATCACCAGGACAGGGTAAATGGTATTAGCCAGGCTGACAGAGACTCAGATGTTGTGGCTGCCTGCATCTGCATGCCAGAAGAGGGCAGGGTTCAACAAAGGAACAATATCTTCTGCCAGCACTTCTGTCTGAGAGAAAGCTGCCCCTCCAGCCCTCACCCTGAAGTCAGACAATTCAATTCCTCCCCATAAGTTCCTGGCATCTTTCACACTGCTGCCTCAGCCATGGAGCTCAGAGTGAGTGAGTCCATCAACTTGTAAGTCCATGCACTGGCCCTTGAAGAGGAATACCTGGGACTCCAGCAGCCCTTCATCTCACTCAGTCATAGTCTCCCCTGGTTTTCACAGTCAGAGGTTATGGGAACTTTGCTTCGTGGCACTGGAAACCTGGACCGGGGAGCATGGAGTGGGGCTGGGACCACTTGCTCCTCAGGGGGAAACTCTGCAGGCAAGATATCCCACCTGTGTGTGGGACCAGCCCATTCCTTGTCTCCACCAGTCTGGACGTGGCTTCTTCTGTATGTCTTTAGTTATAGGAATTCTGTTCAACTAGACTTCAGGTGAGTCTCAATAATTGTTGTTTAGTTGTAATTTTTTTTTAATTAAAGTTTATCGGGATGACAATTGTTAGTAAAATTACATAGATTTCAGGTGTACAATTCTATATTACATCATATATAAATCCCATTGTGTGTTTACCACCCAGAGTCAGCTCTCCTTCCATCACCATATACTTGATCCCCTTTACCCTCATCAACCATCCTCCTCCCACCTTACCCTCTGGTATCCACTAAATTATTGTCTGTGTCTATGAGATATTGTTTCTCATTTGTTTGTCTTGTTCTTTTGTTGTTTTTGGTTCATGTACCACATATCAGTGAAATCATATGGTTCTCTGCTTTTTCTGTCTGACTTATTTCACTTAGCATTATAATCTCAAGATCCAACCATGTTGTCACAAATGGTCCTATTTCATATTTTCTTACCACCGAATAGTATTCCATTGTATATATATACCACAACTTCTTTATCCATTCATCTATCAAAGGACATTTTGGTTGTTTCCATGTCTTGGCCACTGTAAATAAAGCTGCAATAAATATTGGAGCACATGTGTCTTTATGTATAAATGTTTTCAGATTTTTTGGGTAGATACCCAGGAGAGGGATTGCTGGGTCATATGGTAATTCTGTTCGTAATTTTTTGAGGAACCTCCACACTGCCTTCCATAATGGCTGCACCAGTCTGCATTCCCACCAACAGTGTATGAGGGTCCCTTTTTCTCCACAGCCTCTCCAACACTTGTTACTATTTGTCTTGTTGATGATAGCCATTCTAACTATAGTGAGGTGATATCTCATTGTGGTTTTTATTTGCATTTCTCTGATGATTAATGATGCTGAGCATTTTTTCATTTGTCTATTTGCCATTTGTATGTCCTCTTTGGAGAAATCTCTCTTCAGGTCCTCTGCCCATTTTTCAATTGGGTTGTTTGTTTTTTTGTTGTTGTTGAGTTGCATGAGTTCCTTGTATATTTTGGATATTAGCCCCTTATCAGAGGCACTGTTTGCAAAAATCTTCTCCCATTCAGTTGGTTGCCTCTTTATTTTGTTGATGGGTTCTTTTGCTGTGCAGAAGCTTTTAAGTTTCATATAGTCCCATTCGTTTATTTTAGCTTTTATTTCCCTTGCCTTTGGAGTCAAATTCATAAAATACTCTTTGAACCCAAGGTCCATAAGTTTAGTACCTATGTTTTCTTCTATGCAGTTTATTGTTTCAGGTCTTATGCTTAAGTCTTTGATCCATTTTGAATTAATTTTGGTACACGGTGACAGATAGCAGTCCAGTTTCATTCTTTTGCACATGGTTATCCAATTCTGCCAGCACCATTTACTGAAGAGGCTGTCTTTTCTCCATTGTATGTTTTTTGCTTCTTTGTCAAAAATTACTGTCCATATTTATGTGGTTTTATTTCTGAGTTCTCAATTCTATTCCATTGGTCTATGTGTCTGTTTTTCTGCCAATACCTTGCTGTTTTGATCATTTTTGCCTGTAGTACAAGCTAAAGTCAAGGAGTGTGATATCTCCAGTATTATTCTTTTTTCTTAAGAATGCTTTGGCTATTAAGGGTCTTTTGTGGTTCCAAACAAATCTGATGATTTTTTTGTTCTATTTCTTTTAAAAATGCCATTGGGATTTTGATGGGGATTGCATTAAATCTGTATATTGCTTTGGGTAATATGGCCATTTTAACTATGTTGATTCTTCCAATCCATGAGCACGGAATGTCTTTCCATTTCTTTGTGTCTTCTTCAATTTGTTTTAAAAATATCTTATAGTTTTCAGTATATAGGTCTTTCACATCCTTGGTTAAGTTTATTCCTAGGTATTTTATTCTTTTTGCTGCAATTGCAAAAGGAATTGCTTTTTGTTTTGTTTTTTTCTTTTTCTGTGATTTCATTGTTAGTATATAGGAATGCAATGGACTTTTATACATTGATTTTGTAGCCAGCAACGTTACTGTATTCATTGATTGTTTCTAATTTTTTTGGTGGAGTGTTGAGGGTTTTCCATATATAGCATCATGTCATCCGCAAAAAGTGATAATTTAACTTCTTCATTCCCAATTTGGATGCCTTGTATTTCTTTCTCTTGCCTGATTGCTCTGGCGAGGACTTCCAATACTATGTTGAAAAGCAAAGGTGATAGGGGACTGCCCTGTCGTGTTCCTGAGCCTAGAGCAAAGGGCTTCAGTTTTTCACTGTTAATTATGAGGTTAGCTGAGGGTTTGTCATATATGGCCCTTATTATGTTGAAGTATTTCCCTTTTATACCTATTTTGTTAAGTGTTTTAATCATAAATGGATGTTGTATCTTGTCAAATGCTTTTTCTGCATCAATTGATATAATCATATGATTTTTGTCCTTTATTTTGTTTATGTGATGTATCACATTGATGGATTTGCGGATGTTGAACCATCCTTGTGCCCCTGGGGTGAACCCCACTTGGTTGTGATGATAATCTTTTTAATGCATTGTTGTATTCGATTTGCTAGAATTTTGCTCAGGATTTTTGCATCTGTATTCATCAGAGATATTGGTCTGTAGTTTTCTTTTTTTGTGTTGTCCTTACCAGGTTCTTTTGTGTTGTCCTTACCAGGTTTTGGTATCAGGGTAATGTTGGTCTCATAAAATGAGTTAGGGAGTACTGTCTCTTCTTCAATTTTTTGGAAGAGTTTGAGCAGGATTTGTATTAGATTCTCTTTGAAGGTTTGGTACAGTTCACTAGTGAAGCCATCTGGTCCCAGGCTTTTGATTTTGGGAAGGTTTTGGATGACTGATTCAATTTCGTTACTGGTGATTGGTCTGTGTAGATTTTCCAGTTCTTCATGGTACAGCCTAGGAAGGCTATATGTTTCTAAGAAGTTGTCCATTTCTCCTATGTTATTGAATTTGGTGGCATATAGTCCTTCATAGTATTCTTGGATGATCCTTTATATTTCTGTGGCATCTGTGATAACTTCCCCTTTTTCATTTCTGATTTTGTTAATTAGTGTCTTCTCTCTTTTTATCTTAGTGAGTCTAGCCAAGGGTTTGTCAATTTTGTTAATGTTTTCAATGAACCAGCTCTTTGTCACATTAATTTTTCTATTTTCTTTTGTTCTCTATTTCATTTAGTTCTGCTCTGATTTTTATTATTTCCTTTCTTCTGCTGACCTTGGGTTTCAGTTGTTCTTCTTTGTCTAGTTCTTTAAGGTGTAACATGAAGTTATTTATTTGGGATTTTTCTTGTTTCTTGAGATAGGCCTGTAATGATACAAATTTTCCTCTTAAAACTGCTTTCACCACATCCCCAAAATTTTGGTAGGATGTAGTTTCATTATCATTTGTTTCTATGTATCTTTTGATCTCTCTTCTAATTTCTCCTTTGACCCAGTAGTTCTTTAAAAGTACGTTGTTTAATCTCCATGTACTTGTAGTTTTTTCTGCTTTATTTTTGCAGTTGATATCCAATTTCAAAGCCTTGTGATCAGAGAATATGCTTGGTATGATTTCAATCTTCCTAAATTTGCTGAGGCTGATTTTATGTCCCAATATATGATCTATCCTTGAGAATGTTCCATGTACACTAGAAAAACATGTATAGTCTGATGTTTTAGGATGAACTGCTCAATAAATGTCAATTATGTCCATTTCATCTAATGTGTCATTTAGGGCTGCTATTTCGTTATTTTCTGTTTGGATGATCTATCCACAGCTGTCAATGATGTATTTAGGTCCCCTAGTATAATTGTGTTTTGGTCAATTTCTCCCTTTAGTTCTGTTAGTAGTTGTTTGCTATATTTCGGTGCTCCCTGATTGGGGATATAAATATAGATGACTGTTATGTCTTCTTGTTGTATAGTCCCCTTTACCATTATGAAATGTCCATCTTTGTCTCTTGTTACCTTTTTCACCCTGAAGTCTGTTTCATCTGATATCAGTATAGCTACACCTGATTTTCTCTGGGTACCATTTGCTTGGAGTGTCAATTTCCACCCTTTCACATTGAGTCTATGCTTGTCCTTATAGCTGAGATGTGTCTCTTAGAGACAGCATATGGTTGGGTTTAGTTTCTTGATCCAATCTGCTACTCTGTGCCTTTTTATTGGTGAGTTCAGTCCATTTACATTTAGGGTGATTATCGATATGTGAGGATTTCCTATCATTCTATCTTTAGTTTTCTGGTAAGACTGTGTCTCCATTGTTTCTTTGCCTTTTTTGTTGTTGTCTATTATTTCTGTGTGGTGGTATTCTGTGATGTTTTTTTCTTTTATTACAGTATATATTTCAGTTCTGGATTTTTTTTGAATGGTTGCCCTTAAGTTTATGTAAAAGAAAGTTTGATATTTAGAGTATTCCATTTTCTCCAGCATGCTTACTTTCTCCATTCCCATATTCCAGTTCAGGCCTTTACTCTCCCCTTTTTTATTTTTTGGTTGCCACAAATTGTCTCTGTTGATGGTGGTCGAATAGCCTCCATTAGTATTCCTTGTAGTGCAGGTCATGTATTAGAAAATTCTTTCGGTTTCTGTATGTCTGGAAACGTCTTTATTCCTCCTTTATATCTTTGCTGGGTATATTTCTCTTGGCTCATAATTTCTCTCTTTCAATAGTTTGAGTATTTGGTTCCTCTCCCTCCTGGCTTGTAAAGTTTCTGCTGAGAAATCTGATGATAATCTAATGGGCTTCTCTTTGTAGGGTACCATCTTCTTTTCCCTGGTTGCCTTGAGGATTCTTTCTTTGTCTTTGATTTTAGACAGCTTCAATACAATGTGCCTTGGAGAAGGCCTGTTGGGGTTGAGGTAGTTAAGTGTTCTAGTTGCTTCTTGGATTCGAGGATCCAGTTCTTTCCACAAGTTTGGGAAATTCTCATCAACTATTTGTTTGAATATACTCTCTGTTCCCTTCTCTCTTTCTTCTCCTTCTGGTATGCCCATTATTCTTATATTGCTCTTTCTGATGGAGTCAGAAAGTTGTTGTAGAGTTCTTTCATTTCTTTTAAGTCTCAAGTCTCTTTCTCCTTCCATCCATGTCATTTCCAGGTTTCTATCTTCTATGTCACTGATTCTTTCCTCCATCTGGTCAACTCTACTACCAAAGCTGGCAATTTCATTCTTAATTTCTTCTATTGAGTTCTTAATCTCCAGAAATTCTATTTGGTTCTCTCTTAAAATTTCAATTTCTTCGGTAAAATGTTCTTGTTCTTTGATTGTGTTTCTGAGTTCATTAAACTGCCTTTCTGTGTTTTCTTGCATCTCGTTGAGTTTTTTCAGAACTGCAATCTTGAATTCTCTGTCATTTAAGTCACATATTTCCATAACTTTAAGTTCATTTTCTGGAGACTTTTCACTTTTTTTCTGAGCTGTCTTGTTGCGTTGGTTATTCATGGCAATTAATGATTTATTATTTATCTTCCTAGAGATCTACAGGAGTGGGTTCTGCAACAGGTTGATAGGAAGAGGTCTTTCTTTTGTTTTCCAGTACATATTGGTAGAATGTTTTATTTTCTCTCTGACTGCAGCCTTTTTTCTCTCACATTGTAGTGTTTTCTCTACACAGTTCCACCTTCTCACACAATGGGGGAATTCCCTGGAAGGCGGGCTTCTCCTCTGTTAACTGTTCACCTGGGTCATAAGGCACCGCGTCCCTGTGGGGATGCAGAGAGCTTTTGAAGTTCCAAATCTTCCTGCATCAGATTCAGAGCCCATGTATTTCAGCAGTTCTGTTTACTCCTGCAGGGATCCGCCCAGATAGGTGGGGTCAGGGGCGGGGTGAGTTGTGAGAGGTGACCCAGAGCAATGGCAGCGACCATCACCACAGCCGTCCTGCTTCCACAGCTCCCTCCCCTTTGTTGGAACTACTTGGGCTGTGAATCTGTGTCTGCAAACCACAGTTCTCAGAACTGCAAATTCTGTTCTTTTGATCTGACACTGCTACTGTTCCGCTTCTAGCACTGGGCAGGTGGGGGCGGGGCGAGCTCTGGAAGGGTAGGGACGGGGTGGCTAGTCTCAGTGCTTATGGCTTCTTTTCTCTCCTCAGCACTGAGGGCTTAAACCACCGTTTTCAGCCTTTTTCCATCAGTCTTTGCTTCGAGGTCTCTGCCGTGAGCATTGGGTTCAGCCATGTTATATGCTGTCCCCTCAGCCCTGTGGACCATAAGCGGAGCCCTAGCAGTCCGAGTTCTTCCCTCTCCTGCAGCTGCGGTAGTTCTGGGATGCAGCGAGCTTGGAGCACTGAGCTAGGTCTGTGTCCTGGGCCTGCGCAGCTCCGTCTCTGCACTTCTCTTCCCTCCTCCCCTACTCGTGCAATTTGCCCACCTTTAGGTCAATTCAGTAATGGGCCTCTTCATCTTGCCTGTCTGCTGTGCAGGGAGTCCTTTGTGGCATTATAGCTGTTCAATTTGTTGTAAATCCCAGGGGAGATTTCCAGAGACTCATCGCACACCGCCATTTTGATGATGTCTTGTTGTAATTTTGATGTGGTCATGAGAGGATGTGAACATAGTGTTTTTCATAGGGATTTTTTGAGGAGTCAATGAACTAAAACATGGAAAGCACTTAGAATATTGCCTGGCCAATATGCAATGCTCAACAAATATTAACTATTATTATTACCATCACTATGATAGTTCTCATGTACCTCCTTCAGCATCAAGCTGGTATATAGCAGAACTCAAATAATCTGGGCTCCCTAATGAAGTGCTGTTATTGACTCTGGCATACCAATTCAGCACTAAAGCGTAATTTATACACTAATAATAAAGAGTTGACAGAGGAACTGTTATGTTTGGTTACTTCAATTTCAGGTAGAGAAATCTGTTCTTGAGGATGAACTGTCAATATAGTCTGATCCTTTATAGGAGAACTACATGTGTGGGATTTGCCCATTTCATCTGCTTAATGGAATGGAAATAGAATGATTTAATGCATATTCCTATCCAGGATTCACACCTAAACACACTCACTTGTTTCTAGCTGAGAGCATAAAGAATCCACATTTTCCTGTGATTACTCTAACCATTGGATTAAATCATTTCTCAGGGAATATATTTTCTGAAAGGAGACTATAGGAAAATGTGTAGCCAGTTTCATAATTAAAGAGCAATTCTTTAATCTTAATATGAATTTAAAACTTGGATATAAATCTTCTGCTCTGAGGAAAATATAATTATGTATGCTGTGGCTGCCAAAAAATTCCCTCCCTGAGAATTTACACCATGTGATCATGTGGGTTGTGAACATACTGAGAGCTTCCTTCTCAACTTTCCAACACTGAGGTCTGCCTCCCACACCGTTTTCTCTCTCTCTCTCTCTCTCTCTCTCTCTCTCTCTCTCTCTCTCTCTCTCTCTCTCTCTCTCTCGATATATATATATATGATTTAAACTCATTTTTATTTTTAATGTCAGACTTATTCTGAGGCAATTTACAGGATTCAGCATAAAGCACAGAAAAAGTTATTTAAGTCCCCTCTCCCCATACTGCAATAAAAATAAATATCTGGAATTATCAGCAATACAATAGTCTTAGGTTTTATAGATTTAAAATCCTTGCTCTAGAATCCTTGCTCTAGGAGCAGCACTGAATTTCCCTTAGAATGTCTTTAGAGATGGGCATTTTATATCTGCCATCTGGGTTTTTTATATCTGCCATCCTCAGAAGGCATTTTATGCATTTCTGTGTTGGTCCAGAGCGAGGTCCCCATTAGCCTACAATAATTGCGCTACTGTGAGGAGAGCAACCTCCCATTTCCCAGTTGCTATCTTCTACCTCTGCTGAATCCATGGACTCTTCATTCCCTTGTCTGAAACTTTCAAAACCCAAAAAGCAACCTATCTACTTACATTTCTATAATTCTACTGCACAGTTCTGCTTTTCAGTGTGAAGAGAAACATTCCCGAAGAATGACATATGTCAATCCAGTGTCTTATTGTTATTTTGTGATGTTTTCAGTTTCCATTACATTCCATCCAATCAGAAACACCAGAAATATTCAACTGAGTGAATTTCTTTTGTATTTAACTTCAAAGTTATAAAACCCTCTTAATACAAAGAATTGAGTGAGATCAGCCATGTGTACCCTAATTCTTCCCACCACTCCCTTTGCCTGTCTAATTTCTATTTATTCTTCAAGTCTCCTTAAGGATAACTTATGTTGGGGAACCTTCTCTAAACCCTTCTTCCTCTCCCAAGACACAAACCTATCTAGATTATGTTCTTCCATATAATGTTCTGAGAAACAACATAACTTTTCTCCATGGCATTTAACAGAATTGTAATTATGGGGTAATGTATAATTGTGTTTTAGTGTTTCTCTTCCCCATTAGACAGTTTGCTTTCCAAGGTTACTGCTCAGTGAGTGTTCGCTGAACAGATGGATCATTAAGGGTAATATCTTTTATTAAAGAAGCAAAGCCGATGAGATTTGGCCGTACTCAGATTTCAGTTATCAAACCGAGGCAGGATGAGGGACACATAGGGATAGGCCCCTGAATCACTTTGGCATTTAGGAAAGCATTGAGTCTAATCGTAATTCATTTCATGTGCCTGGCTCTTTACGTTTTAAATGCAACAAACACGATGATAGCATCATATCCTTGGTAATACGATTTCTCCCCTCTTGTTTTCTGTAACTGACCCTGAACATTAAAATGTGGTATCTGCTTTAGTAGCCAATCACTTAGGATACATAGTACCACTGCAAAAGAGCCCACTGGGAAGAATAAAAATTCACTACCATCTTCTCTTTGTTTCCCTGATCAATTGCCTCTAATGGCCACTCTGTGCTATCTCCTCCGTGTTCTCTGCTGGTGATGTCTTTCCTGCTGCCTCTTTCTCTGCTTAATGTCCTCACTGTTCTTCATGCATGTTACCAGAGGCATGCTGTGCACTGGAGGATTTTCCCGTGTGGCTTTGCCACTGTGTGGAAGATTCAGACCATGTCATTAACCCCAGAGGGGCCTACTGACACTTATAGACCTGCCCAGTAGTGTCCTCTCCCTTCATCAGTTTCCGTGTGCACAGAAAATGGAAGCAATTAGAATACTGTCCCAAAGGAAACACAATTAGGAAATCAAATCCTTGGAGAAAAAAATAATCCACAAGAATGCTTTCCAAAACCAAATACAAATGATTTATTAACCACGGTCCATATTCATTTGTGAGGCTGATTTTCAGAATTTAAAATCTCACTTAACACATCTATCCTCACCTCTGATGATACTGAAAAGGTTATTTGAAATGTTGTTCATAATTAGAAACTCTCATGGTCTTATAGCAATCAAAATGCCAAGGACAAATATGTGCAAGGGGAACAAGGCAGCTGTGAATGCTTTTCCTCTAAACAGATTCTCAAAATTTCTCCTTACTGAATAAAATGCACCATGTAAATGGATTCCACTAAAAGTATTAATAAACCTACAAGCAAATTGACTCAATAAATACTTATTAGATGGCTGGTATGTTTCTGGCACTGGTGAAATGCAAAAATGAATAAATTTTTCACTTCTCTTTTCCTCAGCATCTTCATCTGCAAAATGATAATAGTACTTAAATATTTCTTATAAGAATTACATGAGTTAATACATGTGAAGCACTAAGGGCCTGGCATCTAGTAAATTCTCAAGAATGATAGCTATGTTTATTTTTATTTACAATAATGAAGAGGATTCAACCTAGTAGGCAAGACTTAAATGTAAACATATAAATATGGACTTTGCTGGGGTTTTTCTAGCTGTTTCTAGTGTTTTTTCAAACCTCATTTGCCTTGACAACACAACTATATGAGTAACAAGTCTAGCACAGATCTGACCCTGCATTGGATACCTCTGAGACTTTAAACTAAACCAATGAAATGAAGTCTTGTCTGACCTCTTTCTCCCCTCCATTCATTTCCACAGAAAACTTGGAATCACTTCTTTCTGGAGGAGGCCCAAGTTTCCAGCTCACTCTAATGCCTGGATCACTTTTTGACTATCTGAATGCGAACATAAATATCAGTTTAACCCTGAACAAAATTTGTGTATTTTTTCTGTTGTTTTTTATTTTTTCTGTTTCTCTTTTTTTTATTGAAATTTATACAATGAAGATAATTATAAAAATAACATTTATATAATCCTGTGAGCCAGACACTGTTATAAGTACTTTCCATATATTAACTCATTTTTTCTCACAATAACAATTTTAACCCCAATTTACTCATGAGGAAATTGAGGCACAGAGAGGTTAAACCACTGACCCAAAGTCACACAGTTAATTAGTCAGGATTTGAAACTAGCCAATACTTTTTTATTATTATTTATTTTTTTCAGTTAGAGTTGACATTCAACATGATTTATATCAGTTTCACATGTACAGTACATTGGTTACACATTTATTAATATAATTTATGCAGTGATCCCCCCGATTAGTACAGTACCAACCTGGCACTACACATAGTTGCTGCAACATTATTGACTATATTCTCTATGCTGCATTTTACATCCCTGTGACTATTATGTAACTACCAGTTTGTATTTCTTGATCCCTTCACCTTTTGTACCCAGTTCCCCAACCCCCTTCCCATCTGGCAACCATCAGTTTGTTCTCTGTATCCATGAGTCTGTTTCTGTTTCATTTGTTAATTTATTTTGTTCTTTAGATTCCACATATAGGTGAGATCATATGGTATTTGTCTTTCTTAGTCTGACTTATTTCACTTGGTGTAATACCCTCTAGGTCCATCTATGTTGTTGCAAATGGTAAGATTTCATTCTTTTTTATGGGAAAGTAATACTCCATTGTACATATGTACCACCTCTTCTTTATCCAATCATCTATTGATGGGCACTTGGGTTGCCTTCATATCTTGGCTATTGTAAATAGTGGTGCGATGAACATAGGAGTGCATATATCTTTTTTCAATTACTGTTTTGGATTTCTTCAGATAAATACTTAGAAGTAGAATTTCTGGATCATAACGTAACTCTAGTTTTAATTTTTTGAGGAAACTCCATATTGTTTTCCACAGTGGCTGCACCAGTTTGCAATCCCACTAACAATGCAGGAGAGTTCCCTTTTCTCCACATTCTCATCAGCACTTGTTGTTTGTTGCTTTATTAATGATAGCTATTCTGATAGGAGTGAGGCGATATCTCATTGTGGTTTCAATTTGCATTTCCCTGATGATTAGTGACACTGAGCATCTTTTCATATGTCTATTGGCCATGTGTATGTTTTCTTTGAAGAAATGTCTATTCATGTTCTCTGCCCATTTGTTAATTGGATTGTTTGGATTTTTGGTGCTGAGTTGTGTGAGTTCTTTATAAATTTTGGATGTTAACCCCCTTATCAGATGTATCATTGTCGAGTATCTTCTCCTAGTCAGTAGGCTGTCTTTTCATTTTGTTGATGGTTTCCTTTGCTGTGAAAAAACTTTTTAGTTTGATGTAGTTTCATTTGTTTATTTTTTTTCTTTTGTATACCTTGCCTGGGGAGATATATCAGAAACAATATTACAATGATGAGCGATGTCAGAGAGTTTACTGCCTATGTTTTCTTCCAGGAGTTTTATGGTTTCAGGTCTTACATTTAAGTCTTTAATCCATTTTAAGTTTATTTTTGTATATGGTGTAAGAAGGTGGTCCAGTGAAACTCGTCAACACTCTTAACCACAATACTATGCTGGTCCTCATCCTACTCCATCCCCACTTAGATAATAAATTCTGCCTAAGCCAAAACTTGTAGTGTTTCAAGATCAGAAACCCCAGGAGCTCCTTAGAGGAAAACACACAGCATTTGTTTCATCCTGTTCAACAAAGTTTAACTGCAGTTCCTATGACTAGAGACACCATACATCCAGCTTGCCTGCAACAGTCCAGGTTTCCGCCTGCTGCCCTGGGAACAATTATAAATAGCACCCCTTTTCACTTTCAATAGCATTCTTCTGTATAATTTATATTATATGTATAATCTTTAACTTAACATATGTATCTGAAAGAGAGAAATGAGTAGTGTGTATTTGTGTGTGTGTGTGTGCGTGTGTGTGTTTCCTTGAGATTTTGAATTCTTTACCTTTAAAATATTTTGCTGTTTTTTTCCTTGAGTTTATTTTGCACAGATTTCCATCTTTAACACTAAATTAGAATACTCTTCCATCTCAGGAGTGCCCTGGCATATGATCTAAGAGGGATATAAAGGAGTAATGGGCCTTTACACCTATGACACTGTTGACAGTAATTCTAATTAGAACTCAGCTATTCTCCCATTTTACTGCTTAATCCATTAATTTTTGTAAGTTGAAGTTATTTTGTAAAAGGCATTTGAATATATCCTTGACCAAACACTACTAGTCACTTTCAATTTATTTTTTAATCTCTAGTTGACATATTCATTTGTCTGGTCATTAAGTCAGAGAGGAACATCTGACTCATGAAGTTTCTGGGGGTGGCCTCAAAGCTCTTGTACATTTTTAGGGTATGTATAAAGGAACAGATTATTTTTCCCCCACTGAACTTTCATTTCTTCTTGTTCTGATTCAGTTGTCCTTGATGCTGCTATTTTTTTTTTCTTTTCGACTTCAGCTTGTCTCCACTTCATTCAAAAATAAATAAATAAAACTCACAGTTATGCTTCTTTTATATGCCTTCTGGGTACTTCCTACCACCTATCATTGTTTTTAAAAAGGCATGACTTTCCTGTTACAGATTGTAAGTAGATATCTGACTAGAATGCCCTTCTTTCTTCTCCCTCTGGTGAAATCTTAATCTATTCTTCCAAACCCACATCAAATATCTTCCCTTCTGTGAACCTTCTCAAAGGAATTAATTGCTACCCATCTGCGAGACTGAAGTTTTGTTCATCCTGTGTTATGATTTTACCTTTGTCTGTCACTTCCCTCAGTTGTGAGCTCAATCAAAGCAGACTCTCTTACTCATTTTTATATCCATCCCTTGGGCCTGGCACAAGGTTTAAAATATATATAGTCAAAAGAGGTTTGATGAGTGAATAGCACTTTATAGTTTACGAAGTTACTACAAATATATATCTCATTTTAACTCTACAGTAATCTTATGAAGTATAAGACTATGAATGTCTCCATTTCCAGAGAGGAAAACTGAGAAATCCCGGGTGGTAAAAGGTATGGGGAGAAGCTATAAACCACTCTACAGATTTCCAGCTAGCTATATTTATACAAATTATACATGACTTAGTTTTCTAGGGCAATGAAGATAATTTTGATTTTAAGAACTATTTGATCTGACAATTTTTTGTAGTGTCCAGAGAAGACTTCTGACATTTTTTTTTTTTTTTTTTTTAAGTAACAGAGTTATCAAATTGACTATGAGCTTCAGTGTGGCAGCTTTACCTGCTATAAAATGTGCAGGACACAGTCTTACTTCTGAAATGACACCAGTCCAGAAGACAGGCCTTGAAACTGTATTTCCTGAGAAGGTTTTCTATGGCTTTTATAATGGCCTCCAGAGTTGACTGGCCTGTGTAGAGCAGACCTTGGCCAGTCTTCATGATATCAGCCCATCAGGAGAATATTCATTCAGTAACAGACCTCAGCTAAGCCAACTTGTGTGCGACTGCTCTCAGACCATTGAAAAATTGTCCAAGCTTCCTTTGGAGTGATCCAATCCTTTTAACCTTAAATCGTTCATTTATTTTTGTCTCTAAGGAGGTTGGGATCCAAGAAAAATACACTGGCATAAAATATAATTTACACTTGACCTCTGAACAAGAAGCAATGTGAATTTGCAAAATTTACTAAATTTAATTACTAAATTTACAGTATATAATATATTATTTTTATATATTATCATGTGTAAGTATAATATATAATATATATTTGCTCTCTCCCTATATCACTAAAGTCAGTTTTAGTCCATGAACACAAAATAAATTAAATACATAAGCAAAAGAAACAGGATCAGCAAATTGAGTCTACGTTACAATGTGCCACAGTAAGAAGAGTTCTGAAACCAGAAAAGCCAGGGGTATTTGTTCTTTCAACCACTATTTATTGAGCATCTGTTATGAGCTGGACACTGTGTTATGTGTTAGAGAGTCAGTACTAGGCGAAACAGACATGGTCCCTGACTTCACAAAGCTTACACTCACAGGAAAGCCAGACATAATTATAATAATGTATAAGCGCTAATATTCAAAAGAGTCAAGGGAGGCCTGAGGAAGGGACATTTAAGCTCAGACTAATAGATAAATATATTAGTTAGGCAACAGAGGGAAAGAAAGATAGGAAAATGAAGAAGAGCTTTTCAGGTAGAGAGAGATAGGAGAGTAATGAGAGCGTGCTGCAGCATATTCCTTCTGCTTAAGGGAGACTATAGCTGGCCATCTGCGTATTCAAGAGTCAAAGCCTGAAAAGGTCAACAGAATATAAATCCTAGAGTACCTTAGAAGTCACATTAAGGAGCTAGGACTTTAGAACATTCAGAACAACAGTATGCCAGAAGTTTTGTTTGTTTGTTTTGTTTTGTTTTTTAAATATTTTTATTGGGGAAGGGGAACAGGACTTTATTGGGGAACAGTGTGTATTTCCAGGACTTTTTTCCGAGTCAAGTTGTTGTCCTTTCAATCTTAGTTGTGGAGGGTGCCATTCAGCTTCAAGTTGTTGTCCTTTCAGTCTTAGTTGTGGAGGGCGCAGCTCAGCTCCAGGTCCAGTTGCCATTGCTAGTTGCAGGGGGCGCAGCCCACCATCCCTTACAGGAGTTGAACCAGCAACCTTGTGGTTGAGAGGACGTGCTCCAACCAACTGAGCCCTCTGGGAGCTCAACGGGAGCTCAGCTCAAGGTGCCATGTTCAATCTTAGTTGCAGGGTGTGCTGCCCACCATCCCTTGTGGGACTCGAGGAATCAAACTGGCAAGCTTGTGGTTGAGAGCCCACACTCCAACCCACTGAGCCATCTGGGAGCTCAGCTCAAGGTGCTGTGTTCAATCTTAGTTGCAGGGGGCAGAGCCCACCATCCCTTGCGGGACTCGAGGAATTGAATCGGCAACCTTGTGGTTGAGAGCCCACTGGCCCATGTGGGAATCGAACTGGCAGACTTTGGAGTTAGGAGCATGGAGCTCCAACCACCTGAGCCACTGGGCTGGCCCGCCAGTGAAGTTTTAAGCAGTGATGGCATGATAGACCATTCAGAGACTGCTATATGAAAAGGGATTGGAGGGAGCAAGAATGATGAGGGGGGGTGGAGAGCAGGGGGGAGGGGGAAGGACATGAAGTGGTTGTTACAGACGCCCAAAGTAATAGGTTGTAAAACTGGTCATAAAATACTGTTTTCCCTCTACATACAACTTTTGGTACTGCCTTGCCACAATAACTAGGTGGTTCTCGATGATGGTAACAAATACAATGTAAACAAAGTCTTGAAACTACTTGAACATCAGGGATTGATCTTTCTTGCTGCACTTGGAATTCTGTGACCACCACGTGGATGAGCACAAGCTAGTCTGCTGAAGAACAAGTGGACACATGGAAAAGAACCTCGGCATCCTAACCAAAAGCCACGCAGTCATCAGCTGATAGACCGCCCACCACCAGATAGGTAAGTGAGACCATAAATGATCATTTAGCCACCATCCAACTCACCAGCAGATCACAGACACAAGAGAAAGCCCAACAGAGATTAGCCGAACTGGCCAGACCCAAAGCACTGCCCAGCTCACCCACATAATTGTGAGTTAAGTAAAAAGATTTCTATTTTAAGCTACTAGATTATGGGAAAATTTGTGCTGTGCAGCACACACTAACTGATACAACTGGCAAAAGATGATGTTGGCCCAAAATATCAGGTTATCAGCGAGACTAACAGGACACAGGATGAGGAGATAATTACGTGTTTGAATCAAAAGAACTTCATGATTTTAGGTTTGGACCATATTTGGCTTGAACTCAATGATATAGGGAAGAAAAAGATATGGGGAGGAAGATGGTAAGTACAATTTAGAATATGTAAAACTTGAGATGGCTGAAAAACATCTAGGCAAAGATGATGAACAGGTCATTGGATAAGTGGCTGGAGAACACCCAAGAGAGACCCATCCAGGCTGCAGACACAGATTTTACATTTGTTGGTATAAACATTGTGATGGAAGCCAGGGTAGCATAATGGGGAGAGAGAGAGAGCCTAAAGGGCCCTGATAATTACTATATATATACCCTATATCATTTTGGACAAGTTACTGTACATCTCTGAGCCTGTTTTACCACCTGAAAATGGTGTCGTGTTAAGTGATTTTCTGAGCTGTAATAAAGGTCAATAAAACTTATTTTGTTTCAGTCGTCTGATATATATTAAGGACTAACAATAGGTTAATTACCTTCTCTATCTCCTACAACCACATTACACAATATTTGAAAGTTTTTCCCCTTGTTTTTTATTCTTGAATACTTGTGGACTAGTGATGAGTTTTCATCGTGGGTGATAAGAACACTAGATTTTTCATTCTCCTGTTGAAATCTTAAACAGTGTTTCTTAAATTTCATTCATCAGAACGATCTGTGGTGATTATTTAAAATGTAAATTCCTTAGCGCCACCTTAGAACTTCTGAACCAGAAAGTCTAGAAGATGCGAAGAGAATTTTGCATTTTTAATAAACTCCCAAGATGATTCCACAACACAATCCAAAAATGCATAACTCGAACCCTTCCCTGTGGCTCCTTAATAATAATATAAAAACAAGCAGAAGTGTTGGAATTGATTTGCTACCTTATGAAATTCACCCATAAGGCTACTTCCTAATCATCTTCCCCCAACTCTTCTACTGCACTAACTGTTGCCCTCCACCCCCACCAACATCACCAGGTAAAACTACAAATATTCCTCCACCTATGAGTTTGACTGGCTTCTTTCTGAACCATTTTATTATACTTCTAGATTAGAGTCTGACCCATTCTGAGATCACTAAGCATTCCTCTCAAAGAACACTTGACCTCCTCCTGTTGAAGTTCTGCCTCATCACTCAGGCAGCTCTGCACAGTTTAATGCAGTCACACATATTACATGGCGTTAGACTCATGAAATCAGTTGCTGATTAAGAATAAATATTGTCTCACAGCTGTTGGGAAGGTTCAAACACTTTAAACTGATTGCAGAAAGAAAATAAGTCCAATCTGTTCTGTTCTGCAAAATGTCAATAGAGACTGTGAAGCAGGCACGCCTGATTCTTTTCTTTTGCATGAGTTCCAGGATAGAACAGAAACCAGAATGGCATGGATAGAAATTCGTATTTCAGAAGAATAAAGTCAGTGGCAAATCACTGACTTGAACCTGCACAGCTTTGTCATGGGCTTCTGAAACTAAGTTAATATGAAGAGGGAAGGCTTTCCCCTCTTTCTAATCACAGGGGCACTGTCCTAGGCACATATTTTTCTGAACTTGCTTGTTCGTAGCACTTGAGATAAAAAATGCAGGGTCCACAAATACAGTGTATTTGTCTTTCTCAGAGTAGTTTGCCTACTTCCCAGCAGCTGGAGCAGACGAGCTGAGAAGCTGGGGAGTCACACACATGTTCTAAAATATCATTAAAGGCTTATGATTAAAATACCTTTAAATCTGTTCAATAACACCACATGCTGCCTCAATTCTCTCTCTCTCCATCTCAACCCCCTCCTTCATGGAGCCTGTACATTTGCCAAATCGCCACTGTTCAAAATAAAGGAA
Organism: Rhinolophus sinicus; assembly: GCF_057876585.1. Taxonomy (NCBI): domain Eukaryota; kingdom Metazoa; phylum Chordata; class Mammalia; order Chiroptera; family Rhinolophidae; genus Rhinolophus; species Rhinolophus sinicus. Next base: position 36,422,535 of record NC_142507.1, read on the forward strand.
AGATAATCCTTCTTTGAATAAAATTGTTAAGAGAAGTGAAATAAAAGTCCAACCTCTATACTCATATTATGAGTTTGGGTTTTATATTTCTGCTAATGCATTGTGAAATATTTATTTTAAAAAAATATGTTATGAGCAGGTTGTTGATTTATTCCCGTTTGAATAGTGAAGTCCCTATACAGTGTGCTAAAGCATAATCTGTATCTTTAATAGATTTCAGCCCAAAGAATAATCACAGATGAGGAGTTATGTTCACCCCCAGGAGCACTGTACAACTACCACTCATGTAGAAAAATTTTGGTCATTAAAAAAAATTTTTTCTGGATTATTTTCCAGTCAAGATGGTAGAATAGGTAAACACTCTGCTCACCTCCTCTCTGGACCACATCAATTACAACTAAACTATAGAACAACTATCATTGAGAATTGCCTGAAGTCTAGCTGAACAAAAGTCCTACAACTAAGGACATACAGAGTAAGCCACCTTGAGACTGGTAGGAGGGGCAGAGACACAGAATGGGCTGGTCCCACACCCATGTGTGACCATTAAAAATCTGGAAGGATATCTTGGCTACAGAGGTCTCCCCTCAGAAGAATGAAGGTCCCAGCCCAGGGCTCCCCAGCCCAGGGCTCCAGTGCCAGCGAGAGAAGTAAACATAACTTCTGGTTGTGAAAATCAGCAGAGATGGTGGCTGAGTGAGCTGAAGGGTGGCTGCACTCCCATGTGCTCCTCTTAAAGAGCCTGCACACAGACTTACTTGCTGATGGACTTACTGGCTCTGAGCTCCAGCACTGGGCAGCAGGTTGAAAGGCACAAGGGACCTATGAGGAGAAACTGAATTGTCTAACTTCAGGGTGAGGCCCGGAGGGGCAGCTTTCTCCCAGAGGGAGGAGCTAGTAGAAGCCATTGTTTCTTTGTTGCGCCGTCACCCATCCCCTGCAGTGGAGACGCACATAGACCCCATAGCTGAGTCTCCCTCAAACTGGCTATCACCTTTTGCCAGCCCTGGCCTAGTGATTCCCTGAGACCCTGCCCCACACAACTTTCAGGCACAACCAAGTTGCTTCCAGCAGCTTTTCCATACAAACAACTTGTCTTAGCTCATGCTGTGGGCTTTCATAAAATCTGTCAAAGGTTCACAAAACCCAAAAAAGCAGCATCTGGCTTCAGAATGTCCCATACCTCTAGCTGAGCAGCTCTAAGCCCAGCAATAGCAACAGCCTATCTTTGTTCATAGCTTGGCCTCTCAAGGCACCTCCAAGCCCAGTGCAGGTGTCAGCCATCCACACATAGCTTTGTGGTTCATAACAGGTTATGTCAGGCAGGGCATAGCCTGCGGCTAAACTTGACCTGTGATGTGGGCCCTTCCAGGAGGCCCTGACATGCCCAGTGATCAGCTTTGGACCAAACCAGAGCGTCACCCAGCTGCCTCCAAGAACAATACACCTACTGGGCAGACTGGGAAGGCACCAGACTCCTGCTAAAGTGAACACTCCTCTGAAAGGTCAGCCCTTGAGCCACAGCACCTTCACTGTAGTCAGAGCCAGTCCTCACAACCAATCAGCCTGAGGGTCTATCCCGCCCATTAACATGGAAACAACAACCAAGGCTCAAGTATGACTGAAGGCACACAGAACCCACACAAGAGACACACCTGCAGCACCAGGCTTTGATGACCAGAAAGACTGCACCACTGGGTCCCACAGAACATCTACTACATAAGGCTACTCTATAAGGCCACTACATAAGATTGGGAAGCATAGCAGCCCTACATAGAAACAAACACAGGGAGGCAGCCAAAAATGCGGAGACAAAGAAATATGTCCCAAATAAAAGAACAGAACAAAGCTCCAGAAAAAGAACTAAACAAAATGGAGACAAGTAATCTACGGGACAGAGTTCCAAACACTAGCTATAAAGATGCTCAATGATCTCTGGGAGAACTTCAACAAAGAGATAGGAAACATAAAAATGGAAATAGAAAACATAAGAACGAACCAATCAGAAAGGAAGAATGCAATAACTGAAATGAAGTATACATTAAAAGGAATCAATAACAGATTAGATGAAGCAGAGGGCTGAATCAGCAATTTAAAAGATAAGATAGCAGAAAATACCCAATCAGAACAGCAAAAAGAAAAAAAATCCAAATAATAAGGATAATGTAAGGAGCCTCTGGGACAACATCAAGTGTACCAACATTTGCATCATAGGGTACCAGAAGGAGAAGAGAGAGAGCAAGGAATTGAAAACCTATTTGAAGAAATAATGACTGAAAACTTCCCTAACCTGGTGAAGGAAATAGGTATAAAGCCCAAGAAGTGCAGAGTGCCAAACAAGATGAACCCAAGCAGGGCCACACCAAACCACATCATAATTAAAATGCCAAAGGTTAAAGACGAAAAAAAGAATTTTCAAAGCAGCAAGAGAAAAGCAGTTAGTTACCTACAAAGGAGCTCCCTTAAGACTGTAGGCTGATTTCTCAATAGAAACTTTTCAGGCCAGAAGAGAGTGGCAGGAAATATTCAAAGTAATGAAAAGCAAGGACCTACAACCAAGATTACTCTACCCAGCAAAACTAACATTTAGAATGGAAGTTACAGATAAAGAACTTCCCAGACAAGAAAAAGCTGACGGAGTTCATCACCACCAAACCACTATTACAAGGAATATTAAAGGTACTTCTTTAAGATGGAAAGAAAAAGAAAAAAATATCAAAAATATGAATAATAAAGTGGCAATAACTACATATCTATCAACAATCACTTTAAATATAAATGGATTAAATCCTCCAATCAAAAGATAGGGTGGCTGAATGGATAAGAAAACAAGACACCTTGTTATATGCTGCCTACAAGAGACTAACTTCAGATCAAAAGGAACATACAGACTGAAAGCAAAGGGATAGAAAAAAAAATGTTTCATGAAAATGGAAACAAACAAAAAGCTGAGGTAGCAATATGTATACCAAACAAAATAGACTTTAAAACCAAGGCTATGACAAGAAACAAAGAAGGACTCAGTAATCTCACTTCTGGGTATTTATCCAAAGAAACCCAAAATGCTCCTTTGAGGGATGAATGCATCTATATGGTCATGGCAGCATTGTTTATAATGGCTAAGATGTGAAGGCAGCCTGGGCATCTGTTGATGGCTGAGTGGATAAAGAGTAGGTGGTACATATAAACAATGGAATATTTTTCAGCCACAGATAGGAGGAGGTTCTTGTCATCTGCAGTGGCATGGATGGACCTGGATGGTATTGTGCGGAATGGAGTATGTCAGACAGAGAAAGACAGATGCAGTGTGATTTCAATTATATGTGGAATCTAAAGAATAAAATAAACAAACAAACAAAACAGAAACAAACTCATAGATACATTGAACATTTTGATGGTTTCCAGATCGGAGGGAGGATTGGGGGTGAGTGAAAAATGGGAAGGGATTAAGAAGTATGAATCCGTTGTTACAAAGTAATCATGGGGAGGTAGGGTATATCATAAGGAATGTAGTAAATAATATTGTAATAACTATGTGTGTTGTCAGATGGGTACTAGATTTATCAGGGTGATAGATGGGACAAGGGTTGGGGGCAGGGTGAAAAAGCTGAAGGGATGAAGAAGTGTAAATTGGTAGTTATAAAACAGTCATGAGGATATCAAGTACAGCAGAGATAATATCGTCAATAATATGGTAATAACTATGCATAGTGCCAGGTGGGTACTAGACTAGTCAGGGGGATCACTTCTTAAATTATATAGATGTCTGGCCACTATGGTGTACATCTGCAATTAACATAAAATAATATTGAATTTTAAAATAAATAAATAAAGTGTAAAAAAGGTTAGAAATCACAAATGTTTGAATTATAAGGAAGATCAAACTGAATAAGCTAAACAAAAAACTCATGAATTATCTACAACCCAGTTTTAACAAATGCCGAGATTTGGTCACAAATTCTTAAAAAGACTATTAAAGGTACAAATGAAAAAAAATTTTTTTCTAGAAGCCAGTAATACAATGCTCATTTTTCTCAATCAGAAAGGCAATTGCTCAAAAGGAAAAAATAGCATGTACCTCCATATGCCTGTGGCTTCTTTTGACTTCATAAGCACTAATTTCATTGTTGCTAGTGGCAAGTCCCCTTGTGCACAAGTGCTGGTATCAGCTGACACTGGGTAACTGTTAGGAATCTACTGAGAGCCACAGTTTCAATCTCAAGAGAACTTTTATAGGTCAGGTGAGGAAAGGGGGATTGCTTGCATCACTCCTTCTTTTGATAATTCCCTTTATCCTCATGCGTAAGTAAGTCTAATTGAAATGTAGTGTTCAGGAGTCTCTGATGGCTAAGGATATCAAAATCTGAGGATTAAAGAAAAAAATTATTCTCTAATCACTGCAAAGTAAATTTAAACTCACTGCAGTGTAATTCAATAACTGCTTCTCTGTTCAAAACACTGCCTGATGAATGATTCAAATCCAAAAAAAATTTGCACTTTTTTTGCAAAGGTTTATTATTATTGCTTTACAACAAAGTAAAAATTATTAACCCCATTTTAAATACCATAGGAAATTGGAGGCTCAGAAAATTTAAGTAAACTTATATAAGATCAAGAAGCTAGTAATACAAAATTATTCTGAGCCCACTATCCTTATTACTATAAATATATCATTTTGCAGGAAAGACTAATTCTAGGGCAAGCCTTAGTCCATCCAAGCTGCTATAACAAAATACAGTAGACTGGGTGGCTTATAAATAACAGAAATTTATTTCTCACTGTTCTGGTGGTTGGGAAGTTCAAGATCAAGGCACTGGCAGAATCAGTGTCTGGTGTAAACCCAATTTCTGGTTCATTTCTGGTCCATATTACCTTTTAGCTACCATGTTTCCCTGAAAATAAGACCTAACCAGAAAATAAGCCCTAGCATGATTTTTCAGGATGACATCCCCTGAACATAAGCCCTAATGCGTCTTTTGGAGCAAAAATTAACCTAAGACCCAGTCTTATTTTGGGGGAAACACGGTATAACAGACGTGGAGGAGGGGCAAGGGATCTCCCTGCAGTCTCATTTATAAGGGCACTAATCCCATTTATTTGAGCTCTGCTATCATAACCTCATAACCCCCTAAAGTCCCCACGTCTTAATGCTATCACTTTGGGAGGCTAGGATTTTAACATTAATCCTTTGAATAACCTCAATCTCTGTTTTCAACTAGAAGGTAAAACTACCATTTTTTGACAATCTAAACTGTAATGAGTCTAATACAACATTGTTTGTCATTTCTATATTTTACAGCTAGTACAGTAAGTATAGAGGTAAATTTGAATTGCAAATTTGAGCTATATGAGGAGGTATTTGAGTACCTATCATGTCCTCTTATTTCATAGGATTATTGTGAGGTGAAAAGAGATAATACCTGTAAAGCACTAAAAACAATTCTTAAAACATTGTTAATATTTTTTCTTTCCTTTTATCCTTCTTAGTCTCTAGGCCTGGCTACTTAACAACTACAACTGCCACAATGATAAATGTGTTCTCTGACATATACCATTGGAATTTTTATTCTGAAACATGTTTTTTAAAACAGTCCACTTTCCCAGAATTCTTCAATCCATATCCCCTTCCCCCCAGGTCTCCACATTTCTAGAGTGAGCTGCAGGACCAGCATATGGGGGAAATATGAATGTTAAAGGTACAGTCTTAGAAAAAGTTTCTTCTTGCCCCACCCCCACCCCATCCTCCACCACCGGGTAGTGACAGGGATTTCTGTACCCAAGAGAGAACAACAAGAAGCAAGATTAAGGTCCACCCACTTCGTCACAGGATCATTCGGGCAGTTTCTGAAATTAGGTCTTCTGGTCTCTATATGCACTCTGTTTCCAGATCTACAACCACAGTTTCTTTTAAATGTGTACAAAATGCCATAACAATAAATAAAAACCCAGCTGCTCCTGGCTGCCATTTTCACCTAAGGGACATGGCCAGACATAGGTAATGAAATTCTGGTTGACAGGCTGTCAAAGGACCATTTATTTTCATTCTGTGCACATAAAAGAAAGAGCTTATGAATCTATGAAATATGCCAATGTGCACATTAAAATAAAATCCTCCACATTAATAGTTTGACCTTCAAAGTGATGTAAAGGTCATGTATCAAAATTAGGCAGGCGAAAAGTATCTCACGACATAAAAAATTCAATGTTAGAAACTTGAAATGCTTCAATAAAATAAGATATCCATATTTTATTTACCAAATGAAAAATATTTTTGAGTCGCCACAGAAAATGTATGACTGACAAGCCACCTAACAAGTTAAGCCTCAGACTTTAAGAAGCAACTCAAATTACCTTGAGTTATAAGTGATATGAAATGAAAAGCCGCAATTTAGTCCTAGGAAGCATATGGGGGGAGAATTTAGCCAATTTCTCAACGTAGTAGAAATATATTTTTGGTGATGCGAAGTAAACAACAGAAGATGATAAGACCATAGCTTATGATAATAGTGAGAGTAGGAAAGAGAGAAAGGGGAAAATAATTTGCTTTTCATATGTGAACTTTCTTGAGTTTGACATGTTCAAAAAATTGTGACTGGCTAATCAACAGATTTGGGGAAAGAAGTGGCAGAATCACAAAATTGTAGACTATAGATAAGAAGAGGAATTAGAATTCATTTATTCACGTCATTCACTGAGGATCTGAACACTCCACAGAATTCCCACTTATGTTAATATCTCACATCATAGGAAACTCAGTATAAACACAACAGTTTGTTCTATATATAGACAACCGATTATTAGAAAATTTTCCTATTTATTTTGAACTAAAGTATATTACCATTGTCCCAAGTATTATTCCTTAGGTTTATAGAGAGTGTGTCTCAGTCCTTTTTCATACAGCAGTCTTTCAAATAGCTAAACTTCTGTGTTCTCTCGTATCACATTTTCTTCGTACCTTTGGTAATGACAAACTTTTGTCCGCTCCCAGAACAGGCCTCCTAAAACAACTAGGTAGTGATGCTAATCAACGGTAAGATGCCACAAAGTCCTACTCATCCTCCCCTATGAGGGCGAGAGACTGAGCACCTGGGTGCAACAGCTCTAGATTCTGAGTGGAATGAAATCAAACCACCTGACAGAAGTCCTCCTGAGCAGGACCCACCTCAGCCTAGAAATATTTCCTTCTTCCTGGAGCACCTCTTAGAGTCCCAGAGACTTTGAGATCCCTGTACTTTTGGAGACTGTCTCTGATTCCAGGATCTGGCCAAGTGTTCCACAAGAGACCTAAAAGTATACAGTTGACTTGTCAAACGTTAGGATATGAGGGAAAATGGTTTACTCTGACCTCCTCAGTTCATTTTAAGTAGTCTACTACCTGCTATAGTCCTGCTAAAAATGTATTTCTCCATTGGAATGCCAAAGTAAACGTTGACAGTGTACTGTGTACAGAAGCTGGTTAGGATATAAATGCAAGGTTAAGGTTCAGGTTCAAAGACCAAGGATTTTTCATGCAATCCACAATGGAAGTGGACATCACATGCTTAAACTTGAATTAGATTTTGCAACAGCAAAGGAGAGATGAAAAGATTCCAGATCCCACAGAAAATGACTGAAAAAAAAAATTCACTAGAATCTGAAATTTAAAGCTCATACATGGGGCCTCGCAGACTAAACCTGGTTCTGAGACACAGGCCCCAATCACTTGCCTCCAAACCCACAATGTTGTAATATGTCTTCTTTCTTAAATACTCAATATTAATATTTTTATTATGTTATATTATATTCACTATTTCTATTGTATTCATTATTTATATTGTATTCACTATTTATATTACATTCACTATTTAAGGTAACATATGTCTCAGTTCAAAATAAAAAACATCCTCCAGTTATGTTTATTCTGCGAAATAGAATAACTTGAACACTAAGCACAATTGTAAGCACCATGTGTACAGATGGCAACAAACCTAAAGCTGGTCTAGATTATGGAAATAAAGTACCAGCTCTATAAACGAGCTCCTCCTTTACTTTGGGAGGGAGGGGTAATATATTTCAATACAAGACAGCAGGTGCTACATACCAATATTGCTATCTACATAAGAAAAGAGAGATCCTCATTAAATCCAGCAGATGGGGAAGGTATCCCAGAAAATGTAGCTGTTTTCTTGAGCTCATGAAGGAAAAGTAAGGTCTATAATAGATAAATGAAAGGGAGGTAACAGGGCATTTCAGGCGGTAGGAACTGTCTGATCAAAATGTGGAGGTATTTCCATGGAACAATTCATCCCATTGAACTGGAAAGAAGAATCCAGTGAGAGGTACGTACAGAAGGCAAACATGCAGGAGGCCAAAGGGTAAAGGCTCTTAAAGTGCCTAATGATAATGAAAACTTCAATTTGTTAGAAATAGAGGGATTTCCACAAGAAGACTATTTTGTAACGGGCATGATTTAGAATTGCTGGTGCATGGTGATCATTATAAGCGGACTGAGTTTAGTTGGTGTTTAAACTGTCTATAGATACTGCATCTCCTTCTTGCCTTCACCCAGGAGTTCACTGCTCTTATGTCCCCTATGGTGTTCTTAGTGGTTTAGAATAAGTTAAAGTTTGTTGTGAAATATAGTGATCATATTTAGCATCATATTTTCTTTCTCTGTGTCTTTACAATTTTCTAGGCCTGGGCTAAACCTTTGACATGCATTATCTCTCTTAGTCCCAAAATAACCCTGTAGTTATTATTATCCTCACATTACAAATGAGGAAACAAGACTTGGAAAAGTTCCTTTTCTTACCTAAGATCACCCTGCCAACGAGTCAAATGCAGGTATTCTTGGCACTGATGTTCACGTCCTTCAAGTTTCCTTATTTTAATTGTCATCAATAATTAGTACATTTGTAACTATTTGCAACACATTCATATGATTTTAAACTGTTATTGCTCAGAATTTTTCTCACACATTCTCTGCTGCCACCATCTGGCCTCTTGAAAAACTTTCAAGCTTTTCTTCCCAAGTCATTTTCAGCCTTTGACCACAGTTTTGCATTCCCTTGAAAAAGGGCTGAAATTTTTGTGAACTGGATTTATATTACTCTTATTTATGTGTCTGCAATGTGCAGGGTCATAAAGAGATTGTAGTGCAAATTGACTAATGAAATTGTACTGGCCAAAATGCAGTTGAGGGGATGTGTCAGTTCTGGATTCAGAGAGCAGAGTGTGATGCGATTCTGCCTTGGTTGACTGTGGGAGCCCTGGGTTAATAAGTAAGGAAGGTAGGCAAATACCAGCAAATCAATAAGACCCTACAGAATAAGTTCAAAGGGCAGTGCAGGAACCAGCAGATTTAGCATTTAAGTCATCGACTTCTAAAAGGCTGATGGCCACCATCCTATGAAAAATAAAACATGTTTACATTTGTAAGAATGAGAAAAACAATAAACTTTGCCAAGTCCTTTTCATTATCTGGTTTCCTCTGCCAGTCCCTACCTACCAAAAGGCACTGAGTGTATTAAATGCAACAAAAGGGTATATGATAGGAAGACAACATGCTAACGTGGAAAGAGAAAGAGATGGGGAATTTGTAATCCTCTCTACCATCTGGCCTCACTGTCCTTAGCTTGTTCGTGAGCAATTCAGTAGGTTGATCTCTAAGTGCCCTTCCTGTCCTTATACCTAGATTCCCTTCTTTCAGCATTTAACCGTAATACCACATCGAAATTACAGGAACTTTGAGGATAGAAGAGAGTACAAGAGATGTTAGTGCTTACTACTTTCCAGGCATCATGTAAGGTTCTTCAAACCCATTGTTTCTTTTCATTAAGCCTCACAACAACCCTATAAAACTTATTACCTTTATTTTACACTTGAGGGTACTAATGCTTCCAAGTCAGGGAAGCTGCCCAAAATCATTCAAGCTGGTGACTGAAGTAACCAGGATCCAAATGAAGATTTATTTAAATGTATGAACGGATAAATGAAATCAAGAAAAGAGTGCCTTCTTTTCAAAAAATAGACATTTTAACTTACTGTATATTTCATTGCTCACCAATCACTGAACAGTCACTAAAATTTTGTTCCAGTTGAAGTCACATGTCATTCAGATGCAAAAAAAATGCATATAATAATGCTTGATTCTTACCTAGCACTTGCTATGTGTCAGGCACTATTCTAAATAACGAATTATTCCTCACAAAAACCTTATGAGGTAGGGACTATCACAAACCCATTTAACAGATGAGGATCTGAAGCCCTAAGAAGTTAAATAACTTTTGCAAGATCACAGTTAGTAAATGTGGAGGAGAGAGTTAGACACCATCTGGCTCCAGAATCTGTGCTGTTAACCAGTACACTGTAACACCTCTTCAATACACACACACACACACACACACACACACACAGCATATAAATGTACACATGTGCACAAAAAGTCTGACTATTTCTTACACAGACACTCGGAACTCTAGATTCAGTGTCCAGATGTTCTGGACACACCAAACGCTCACCAATCCCTCTCTGGTTACCTGACAGAGAGTCAGAGGAAACAGAAAGAGAAGCTGCCTACAACAAAGTTTACAGCTGCCAGGGCAGGAATTCATAAAACCTCTGAGAAGAGTAAAGGTTGGTCTTGGAATTTCCGGCGTTATTGCTGGGCTATATTAGTTTTCTGGGGCTGCCATAACAAAGTACCAGACTAGTTGGCTTAAACAACAGAAATGTATTTTCCCACACTTCTGGAGTCTAAAAGTTCAAGATGAAGGTGCTAGAAGGGTTGATCTCTTCTGACTTGGAGATGGCAATCTTCTATTCTGCCTGTGTGCTCACATAATCTTTCCTCTGTATATGTCTGTGTCCTAATCTCCTCTTCTAATAAGGACATCAGACATTGGATCAGGGCCCACCCTAATGACTCCATGTTAATTTAATTATAAAACCCTATCTTAAATACAGTCACATTCTGAGGTACTGGGTGTTAGAACGTCAACATATGAATGGCGGGGACACAATTCAGCCTATAACAAGTACAAAACAAAGAATGAGATTTAATAGTTCAGATATTTGTGTTTCCTCAAAAATAAGACCTAACTGGAAAATAAGTCCTAGCATGATTTTTCAGGATGACATCCCCTGAATATAAGCCCTAATTCATCTTTGGAGCAAACAATAATATAAGACCCGGTATTATTTTGGGGGAAACACAGTAATTATTCTCAGATGTGAATGCTTAATTCTTAGTGATATCAACATAAATTGTCTAGGTTAAGTGAATATTGCTATCAATCATGTTTTAAACTGCCCTTTATCTTTGATCTCTATAACAAAGTAAAAGGTAATTTTAATACATAAACAAAATAAGTTACAGAAATTCTTAAATATTAATTTTGACAATTAAGTATTAATTTTGAGAATGTTTGCTGCCTCACCAAAAAGAAAGTACAACATCTGAAATTTCCGAAAATGAAGTTCTGCTTCGTTCTATAATAATTCTCATCACAATTTAAAATCTGGAGTTTAAACTTTCCAGTAAAAACACACTTGGACTGGGACTTATATTTTCATATTTGTTGGGATTATAGAAGACTTGCTTCAATACAAGCTGATTCTAAATATTTTATTTCTTCTGGTCATCATGTGTTTGATTGCTCCCATAGCAAAAAAAAGATTTTTCAAACAAGTAAAACTATTATGTCTAAAATATCCTAGCAATAGCCAAAGAAGATTCCTATTTCAACATACTCGTATTTAATTACTTGGAATAAATTCCTGTTTTTCAAAATAAATAGGAAAGCCTCAGTAATCCCTTTTTTAATTAATTAAATATCTATGCATATAATTATCCATTTTATATATTTAGCACAAATGAAAATGTCTCCACATAGGGGAAATTTCTAGTAGGTAATAATCGTAAGTTTACTATACCTACATTTTAAGTTTCCATGACTAATACTAAAAACAGAATAATAAACAGATCCTCAAAGAATCAAATTTCCCCTAAGAATTGAAGTAAAATAACAGAAATACTTTTGTATCCTAGAGATGTACACAGGCCTAGCTGTGAGTTTTAGAATTTGTTGGGTTTTATTTATTTACATGAAACCATAAAAACAATAAGCACCTGAATAAACTATCAGGTGATTTGTTCACTCTAGAGCCAATTCCAACGTCATCAAGCAAAGAAGGGGAATACCAAGTGCAAGTAATATGTAGCAAAAGAATCTTGGTGGTCTATAAAATTATGCCAAACCAGATTTAACCTAAAAAATGAAATCAAAGCCAAAAATGTCTATTCAAAAGAACATAAACTCAAAATCATTTACTAGATGCCTACTATGTATGCCATGGTGACACTGTGTCAGGCACTACATACTGAGCCAATGTTTCCTAAAACAAAAGGTCTTCAGCCATCCATCTGAGAATGACCTATGTTGAAAATCTGGAGAATCTAATTAAGCAACATTTAAATCCACTATGATAAATAACTTAGTCTGCACCTCTAAGACAAAGTAATTGTTGGTCCTTAGGTGTAAGAGTGGAATGAGCTAAAGGTGTTTTGAATTCGGAACTGAATAAATATTATAAAGATAAATAAAAGGATCAGAAGAAGGAATCAATAATTATATTCTGATTCTTCTATAATGAATGAATGATGACTTACTATGAAGTTTTTAAGTAAATCTTACTAAACACCTTACTAAAAAGGTTTTTAAATTCCATTTTAAAGATCAATTAATAGAGAAATAAGTATAGGAAAAATTATAATTAAGGGCAGATGAAAAGCAGCTCTCTTAAAATAGCAAAAACTACACACTACCACAGACATGTTTGCTAAAGCAATAATTACATCACATTATTTAGCTAAGCCTCAGTTATACAACTTGGTGAACCAATTATTCATATCCTTTGCCTCACCTCTTTGCTCTGAATAACAACTCTTCGAGCAAGTCGCAAATAGTCATTATCAAAATAGAAAGATAAATTTTTAATATGTGGAATTATATCAGTTTCCAATCTATTAGTCACTCTGATAAAATGTTTACTTTTACTGGAGACTGAACCTTGAATAATAGCTAATTAAGGTTTTAGATTGGTTATTTGTGGATGCCCATTATTCATGATATCACTAAGATTACTACAGATAATTCATAGTTTCCTCTATTTTAAAGTACTAATTTTTTAAATTATTTTTTCAGTTACAATTGACATTCAATATTATTTTATATTAGTTTCAGGTGCACAGCATAGTGGTTAGACATTGATATAATTTATGTGGTGACACCCCTGATTAGTCTAGTACCCACGTGTACTATACATAGTTGTTGCAACATTATTGACTAATTATCTATGCTATACTTTACACTAATTATAAACATCTATAAATGTCATAGATCGTTGACCTCCACTCAAGTTTCCACATTGGATCACCCAAGATATTTATGTATTTAATCTTAACGTTCTACACGATAATGCTTTTAAATTACTAAATGAATTTTTAAGTTCTGCAGAATGAATCATTTTAGACAATCTATTTGGAAAAACAATTGTTCAATTTAAAGGTTTTTGCAAAACAGGTAAGCATTTTGATTCTCTTCAAAGTTAACACCAGATCCCCTACCCCCAATTAGATGTCTGTAAATAGAAATACTTAGTTTGAAACCTCAGCCAGTGATTCTTTTCTAATTTAGAGATTGACATAAACATACTATGTCTTCTTATTTTTCTGATCCTTGGAATTTTGGGTTGTTTTTTTTTTTTTTTTGGTGTTTTGTTTTGTTTTGTTTTGTTTTGTTTTGTTTTGTTTAACAACAAAAAGAGAGTTTTGAACCTTGCCAGAATTGATACATTTTTCCTACTTTCTGAGAAAAGCAAAATCAACAAAATTCTGGTTGTCACTCCAGCACCACGTATGCTTTCAGGAACAGCAATCGCTCTATCATTTCTCTTAGATCTGCATGACACAGTGAACCAACTTCCCAACAAGCTGGCCTCTTAAATTAATTTTGCTCTGAAAATAAAAGAACAAGGAACTCAGTGATGCTAAAGCAACACTCCCAACTACCAAGAAGGAAACCTTAGTGCCTATTCTGTCACTCACTAACTGGGTTCAAGACTAGTGAATTTCTGCCACACAAAGAAGAATTTGCTCCTATAGGAGTAAGTCCTGATATTTAACTTGTGGCAACCTTGCCAGGAAGCATAAGGATCAACTTATGAAAGGGTACGTGCATCTTCTATTTTTAAAGTATTCCATATAGAGATAATGAAAAGATTGGAAAAGTTGGAAGTAGCCATCTCATTTCTCTCCACTACTATATTGCCAATTTTCTAAACTGACAGGTCTTGATTTACTTTCCTTTGTTATTCCTTTTGTAATCAGGCTGCTGAGAGTTATTAGGCACTTTCTAATTTGCAAATCAAATAGTTTCTTCTTAGTTTGATATTGTAGGCCCACCTTTTACAACCCCTCTTTTCCATAGCTGCCATCTACTCCCTCATTCTTGTTCTACCCTCATTCCCCAAAAAGGAATTAGCATGTGGGATGCAAACATATTCTACCTTCATGTAAAGCAGTATAGAGCAGGATGTTTAAGGATCAGATTCTCAAAGCAGACACACCTGAACTTGATTCCCAATTGTACCATCTATTATGGGCACACACAATAATTTCGTAATTATTTCTGTAAGCCTGTTTCCCACATCTGTAAATGCAGATCATAATAATAGTACCTTTTTTTTTTTAGGTTTGAGAGGATTCAATTAAATAATGTATGAAAAATATCAAATTTATAGCACATGAGTTTTTCATAAATATTATCATTATTATTTCTAATTTCAGTGGCCTTTGATAGACAAAATTAGAAATGAATCAGCACTAGAGCTCGTAACCAGATAGTAAGCAAATGACAGTGGATTTTAATTTGCTTGAATAGAATTACAAAACTAGGGAGCTAGAAAAGACCATTGAGCCCAGGAGTCAGCAAGCTATAGCGCACAGGACAAACAAAGCCCACCACCTAGTCTTGAAATAAAGAATTATCGGAACAAAGCAATGCCCATTCATTTATGAATTGTCTATGGCTACTTTTGTGCTCTACTAGCAGAACTGAGTAATGGTGTCCTGCAATGCCTACAATATTTTACAGAAAATGTTTGTTGACCCCTACTCTAGTCTAACCCCCATCATTTCCTGATGAAAAATTTAAACATAATCATATAATCTAAAAATTGCTAAGAGATTTCCCAATGGATAATCTTTGTTAATTCACAGGAAACAGTTTACTGATAGAAATAAAACCTGCTTCATTAGCTTGTTTTGTTGTTTCTGTGACACAATTGTAGTTTCCGGGGACACACGGAATATGGAATTTTATTCTGACACTATATATCTAACACTTACACTGTGAAAAGGAAAGTATTTCCATTAGGAACAGAAAACTTTAATGTTAAAAAAGGCAGTGTAAGCACTGGAAAGAAAGCTGGATTTTACTTAACATAAGGAAAGATGGCAGCGTCCAACTTCAGCACAAAGTAGGAGTGTCAAATTGCTGCAGAAACTGCTGTCCTCTGGAGATTGATGACCAGAACAATCTCAGAAGCAATGTTTTATTCTCATGAGATGACCATCTCAGATATTTCTGGGAAAGAGTAATGGGTCTTCAGAAATGTTAGCATGCTGTTTGGTTCCTGATAACCACTTGTGGAAGTGGATAGGAATCAATGAGACCAAACACAAAGCCAGAAAGTGGTGGGGCCATGGCATTTAATCAATGGCTATAGAGGGTATCAGTGGATTGTCCAGAAAGAGGGATATTTCATAGTTAAATCTTTGATTTGCTTCCATTCATGTTCACTCCCTAATGCAGTATGAATGTCACAAATAGAAGCCACTCCTAGGGTTCCCAAGAGCAAAACTTAGCTTCTATCTGAAACTTTCAAAAGTGTTAGATGCACACCTCTTCTAGCAGTGGTATCAAGAAGGCAGAGGAAAAGAAAACACTATTTCTCTTTTAGGAAAATCAGCTCTATTTTCTTCTATGTCACAGAGAATGGCATTAATTCTAAATTGTACATGCTATATAAGGGATGCAGAAATAACCAATAGTTTTACTACCAGAAGCCTTCATGGTGATGTCCTACAATCACCTATTTCAGAATTACCAAGTGTGCTTGTTAAAAATGCAGATTTCTGTTCCCTGTACCAGCCATTGTGAATCAATACCTCTGTGTGTCACACCCAGGTATATGCATTTTCAATGACTTTGCCATGTGATTCTACTGCAAACTAGAGTTTGGGGACCATGTGCTTATTAAAGGGGGAACTAGCACTAGATCTTTTAGCTCTGTCACTCTGTAGCTTTGTGACTGAGCCATGTACTTAAAATGAGTATGGTATAATCTACTCTGCTAGCCAACAAGACTTACTAATTGTAAGAATTAAGAGGGAAGAGCTCAAGGCGCTGTGCCAGTGCAAGGTATAATAACCTAGAAGAGACCAGTACACTGAGCAAAAAGGCTAAACTGCCGGAAGGCAGGGGTTTGCAACAGTTACCTTGTTGGACAACATGCCTTTTGTTTTGTTCGTTTGTTTGTCTGTTTTATGTACTCAAGGAAAAGCATTCTAATTTGATGAAATGTTAGCTTTTCATGTTATGTTTTCTCTTCCCTTTATCCCATAAATTTGATAGAGTAGACTAAAATCTAATATGTATTTTAATGGGAATGAAGAAAATCTCAGAAATAAGCAATTTACCAAAGATTCGGGTAGTCCAGCCTGTTCAATGTATTCTGCACAATTAAAATGTCTGGGAGCTTGAGCTGCCCTGGACGAGAAGCCATCTAAACATTTGCGTGTTGCTACAGACGAAACTAATGAATATTTTACTCTCACCAGCTGCTTCATAATCCTTTTCCTGCCATGGGATTACAAAACCCAATTTTACCTTCTCTGGGGCTTTGTACCCCTGTACATGCAACAGCCAAATCTTTCTGGTATTTTACTGACAAAACAAAAGGCAGCAAAAACAGCTGTAATTGAAGTCACTGCTGCTAAATAAATCCGAAACCTGTTCATTTGCTTTTTCTGCTATAATCTACAGTTCAAACCTGGGCCTGCACTGCTCTCCTCTTGATGCCATGTCACTCCTGGGACCCAAGAGCTAAGTGGTATTTGGGGAAGTAACAACCTGTCACACTCAGCTTAAAAAAATGAAATGCTTCACTAAAAGATACATCTGAGCATATTAATAATAATAAGATAACACATATTAATTATATGACTGATCTTTTACAACATAATTTCATTTAACCCTCAAAATGAGTCTATAAAGTAGCTATTATTGATCTCATTTTGCATGAGAAAAGTGAGAAAGAGCTAAAAATTGCAATGAATATCACAGTAGGTGTACTGAAAATCATGGTAGGTAGTCAGCCCAGGTTTGCTTGGCTCCAAATATCACAACAAGAAAGACCTGATGGCTTTGATGTATCTATCTCTGCTAAACTACTTTTTGTTTGAATTGAATCATATTTCTCTGCTAGTCATTATTACTAATTTTCTTTAAAATCTAGGAATTATTCCAATTTGAGGGACTGTGTCTTTAAGGCATACAATAAGGTGTTCTAAATAACAAATAAGCAAATAAGTGTTGAATGAACAATACCTTAGTACTTAGAGGACCTGCCAACTATTTTAAACCCTAAATCCTCTCCCTTATAATGAATACCATCAGCATTATTCTCGGGCCATCTGTTCAAATTAGCAGTTCTTCACAGGTAACTTGTCACTATTAGTAATTACAGAAACAGTTTATAAATTATTTACTTCCTTTAAAGAATGTGAAGTTAGAGGGCAGTCCACCAAACCACCCTCACTTCTGAGATTAATTGCAAGTTCAGGGGTCCCCAAGACCACTTTGCTTCAATAATTTACTACAAAGACTCACAGAACTCACTGGAAGCTCTTATACTCACAACTATGGTTTAGCATACAGATTAGGTAAGGTTTACAGACACAAATTAAAATCAGCCAAGAGAAGAGGAACATAGGGAGGGTCTAGGAAAGTTTCAAATACAGAGTTTCCAGTTGTTTCTCCCATGGAGTCATGGATAGCATTACTTTCCCAGAAATAATGTGTGATTGTACACACAGAATACGTGTATTGCCAACCAGGGAAGCTCACCCAAGCCTTGGTGTCCAGTCTTTATTTGAGCTCCATGGTTGACTGCCTCTATCGCTGATCTCAGTTTCCAGCAACTCTAGGAGTCAAGCTGATACCATGTGACTCAACACTCCTACCATAAATAACATTATTAGACAACCTGGCATTGCCCATACCCCCTGTCATACCAAGACACTCCTATCAGGCATGACATTGCAAGGGCTTAGAGATTACCTCCCACAAGCTGAGGGGAGAGGGCAGACCTCTCTCGGGCAAGGTTAAATTCTTCACTACACAAAGCATTTAAAGAAAACCCAAGGCTTTCTTCAAGAATATATTTTCTGGTATAGGATACCTAGAGGCTCAGTTACAGCTATGGGGCTAACACATGATCATCATTTTCCAGGCATGTAGTTATCTCAGAAAATATGATTTGTTTAAAAATTACAACTGGTTTAGAAGGCAGCCAAGAACTACAAGTATAAGCACGGGTTAGCATCAAACTACAATAGAGACCAACATGCAATTACAGCTATTTACTGGGACCAAATTAGAGAATCTAAATATGGAGGTAGATTTTAGTGTCCTTAGTTTAGGATCCAGTCCAATAACTAGATTCTGAAGTCAGGCCCCTCCTACATGGTTGTTCCAAACGTCAGTCTTCCTCTTAATTCCACCATCTTTTCCTCCAATCTATTCCAGACTCTTTGCTCTTCATGCTTTTGACTGGCAAGGAAACAGGTGGTTTGTCCATCTGGAACTCCAAGTCTTGCTCCATTCTGAGCATTTCCAAATATGCTGAAGCCTCAAAGGCTTACATCTTCTTCCAATTATTTCAATCATTAGGTCTTTGTGATGTAAACAACAGCAACTTAATCCCAATTAATTTGGGCAAAATTTTTGGACACAGACAGGGAGACAGCCACGTGATTTCTGTGCTTAAGCCACCCAGTGTGTGCTACTTTGTTACAGCAGCACTAGCAAACTGAATTTGTATTTCTGGTCAATTGAATGTCATGTTTTTTGGTGGTCTCATCTGACTGGTTAAGGTCCAGTATAATTTACAAAAAGAATTTTCTCTTTTGCATAATCAATTTCAGTCTCATATATTTCGTTGTCATTCATCAGCCTAAACCTATTGGTTTCTCTATTCACATCACAGATTTTATTCTATGTGGCAAATAAGTATGGTTACCATGAGAATCTAGACTAATTAGTCATATATCAGGCATTAAAACCTTAATTTCAAATATTGTACTTTACAGACCCAAAACTCTACCAGATTCTTTTAATAGATTCCAATTTTATGCAGAAATACTCCATCTTTTTATTCATTTGACTATCTTTTCCTTATTTTTTAACATAATTATCATGGTTATTTTGAATTCCTTACTTAGTATATTCCATATTTATATCACCTCTAGGTCCTTCTTTATTTTTTATTTTATCTCTTGAGTATTAGTCCATTTTTCTGCTTATCGGCATGTTTAATACTTTATTATATATTGGACATTATAAATAGTATATCATGGACACACTAGAGGATGCTATCTTCTTCTGAAGAGTGTTAACTTTTAATCTAGCAGGCAATTAAATTACTGGAGGGTCACCCTAATCCTAGCATAGCTTGATTTCAGTCTTTTTTACGGTGGATCCATTTCACTTTTGCCCTTGCTTCTAGCATCTAGCTTTTACTTCTTGCCTACTTCTGGCATGCTCCTCACTTCTAGGAGGTGATATTTCAGCAACAAGCTCAAGGTATTCAGTAGCTGGATCCAAACTTTAACGTCTCCCCAGAGCTGTGAAACCTCTAAAATTCCTAATTATATTTCAGCCTCCCTGCATTTTTTGTCTCTGCTACATCTCTTGAAATCTCATTCTGTGACTGTGTAGTTTTATGAGTCAGCCAAAGACCAATGTAAATTTTTATGTAGATTTTTTGGGCTCCTTTGCAGCCTTCTCCTGTCTAATGCTCTACCCCTCAAATCCCAGTCACCATGGTAACTCCAAATACCAGTTTCTGTTTCCTCTGACAGCAAAAATGCTATTTTTTGCTTGGACTCCATTCTCCCATACAGTGGTTTGGAAATTGCACTCAGGGAGAAAGCAGGGTGACTGCAGGATGCAGCACATATGCTTCCCTTATCTCAGAGATCTCAGCCTTGCAGTTCCTGCAAATAACTATTTTATATATTTTTCTATATTTGCATATGTTTCAGTGGGAGGGGAATTAACTACCAAGCTAATTAATCATGGCAGAAATTTAAAGTCTTAAATAGAGAATTTAGTCCTCATGATTTATTTCTTTGCTTTTCCATATTCTCTTTTCATTTTTCTCTCCATATCTTGTTAACTATAACATAATGGAAGTATACTTCAAATGGATAACTTCACAAATAACTATAGTCCTACTATAGAAAGAATCAACATGCCATTATGCTAGAGAAGGAAATCTATAAAACAAGTGACAGCAGGAATTCCAATCAGTGAACAATTTGGTATCTAGACTTCTTACCTTCTGTGAGGCTCTATGGAAGACATAAGTATTTTCTACAGCTTTGTAATTGCCTGATTATTTAAATAAATACAGCCTTATGGAAAGACAGAACTAGGCAAGGGGTAAAGACAAACACTACAAATAACACTTAGTGGAGGCACAAAGCATATTTCTTAGGTTAAGTTACAAATGTGGGGTTAGAAGAATTCATGGAGTTCCCCAGATTTTCATATCCCATGAAGAGGTACACTTGGGCCCGGTACAGACAGACATACGTCATTTTGTTCCAGGAAAATAACTCTGCTTATTGACACCTTGCTATTGTGGAAATTATAAATGTTTTCATAATTACAGATCCATAATCCATATACTCATATGTAAAACAAAACTGTTTTCATGACTCAATTGCAGAAGACTTGGAAGCCTCTTGCTTAAGTCCTGACTGCGTTCATTTTTCTTCCTTTCTCTTTCCTCCAAACCAAGTGTGTAATGACTGGCCACAATGACTGGCCACATGGGCTTTTACAGGGAGGTTTTGGGAGAAGAAAACCTGGAGCAGGCCTATCTCCACAGCACACTCACCTGCTGTGAGCCATTCAGTTCATTTTTATTCACAGCTCTTCCTACTTCACAGGTATGTTATTAAAAAACAAACAAACAAAAAAAAAAAAACACAAAAAACCTACAGAGGGTGCCAAAGAAAATGTATACACATTCTAAGAAAGAAAAAAGCTGTAAAAAAAAATGTAATGCTATGAATGACGCTAGCATTCATTTGATGAAAGCCATCTCTTGAGCGAATGTCATACTACATACACGTTGGTACATAATGCAACTTTGAAAAGTAATACATAGACAACATCTCTTAAATTGTATATACATTTTTTAGTACTCCCAGGATATAATGTGTAAGATATTTCAAGGTGCTATGAAGCAAAAAACTAAATAAACATAGGTGTTTACTTTGCCAAAAGGCAGAATCTCAGCATCCAAAAGGAAGATGGCAAGCCATCAGCTAAGGTCAAGTGTTTGTGATCTGAAGCAAACTGCCTCCGTTCAAGACAAAGAGTGTAACATCCTCAGGCCCCAAAAAATCTCCACTTATATTCTCTTTAAACATACCTGCATATTTAGGCCTTCTTACCTTTGCTCATGACTTTGCTCCTCCAGCAAGATCTTCTACCTTTATTCTCCTGCCTTTATTTTTCTGCCCTCTCTCTCCTGCTCACTTTATCTCCACTCCCACCATGGAGACAAAACCTATTGTTCAAGTTCCAGTTTAATTAATAGCAGCTACCACTGTTCAGCATTTACGATACACTAGGAACTAAGCTGAATGCTTTACATAAGTTATTTTACCTAATTCTTCCAACATCTACCAAGTAAGTTGTATTAAGTAAGTTTAACAGAAGACAACCAAAGCTCAGAGAGGTAAAACAACTAGCCAGATCACAAAGCCAGAAATCAAACCTAGGCCTGTCTTAATCTAAAGTTGGTATTATTACTCACTCTATTGCACTGTCACTCTTACCAACTCTCCATGAAAACTTTCTTGATGCCAGTATAGCAATTTCTCTCAATCTAAACCAAAGTCCTCTATAGAACATATTATGACATGTTTTATATTGTCTTGATTACTGTTTGTTTTATACTGCTGTTTAATTTTAGATGAATATGTTTTCTTTCTTTCCCTAAATATGTTATAAGCCTATTAAAGTCACAGAACTGCTCAAAATGTACCTGCGTTATGTAGACACACACAAATAGTGATCTTACTTTATAGTCATGAGTATATGTTTTTGTCACCCTTTCAACACCTAACATATTTTTATATACTGTAATCTAACCCATCCAGTAAATTGTTCCCATTTGTCAAGAGTTCAAATGCAGGGGGTTAAATGACAAGGCATGAGGTTGAGAGAGCAAAGGTGTTACTAGAGAGGAACATACCTATGCTTGGGGTATTAGGTTATGATTTTACAGTTGACATGAGCTATCAGAACTTAACAAAGAATTATTTTTTTGTAATGTATAGACTGTTTGCCAAAAAATATTGATATCAGATAGTAGTCTATGTGTGAATGAGCAATGTTTCCAAATCAGCTTTTAATAGTTATCAATGTGTTATTGTACAGAATATTTTTAATATGCCATAGCACAAATGCAGGGGGTTAAATGACAAGGCATAAAATAAATTAACATAGTATTTTAAATTTCAAGAATAATGAACATTAGTTCTATTTATGCAAAGCAACATGGTAGATTGAGAAAAATATTTAGAAAATTCAGAAGGAAAAACACCCTAGCCAGACAAACTTAGAAAATAGAAGGAAAAACTTCGGAGCTTGAATGAAGTAGATAATTCCTTAAGAGGAAAAAGCAAATTATATAAATGAGTACTTATTGACAAAATGAAACAAAACTTGATACTGAGAGATAAGAATAATTGGCCCCCAAGAGATTACAGGGATTTTCTGTTCCAACTACAGTATAGTTTTTTCAAATGCAAGAGGAGTACTGTGGGTTACGTGCTGTGGGTTCCTGAGGAGTATGACATTAGTCCAACACTCATTTTCCTAATTCCAAAATTCTTGGCTAAGAATGCACGAGTTCTTATTTGGGACCACAAAATGGAATATGAAAATAAATAAGTTAAAGCAGAGAGGCAGGTATCTCAGTGAGCAGTGCATTTTGCTTACCTGCAAACAAGCCCTGAGTCCTTCCTCAGTGACCATCCTGTTTGGGGTGTAGGAATAAGAAGCCATCTCATGACGTAGAAGTGAGGAATGTGAAATTGACCCCACTCTTGTCTACTGTTTCAGTGTGTGTGAGCATAAAGGGTGTTCTTCCCTTATTTACGAGTTTCATTCCCTTTGTGTAGACTGAAATAATACCTACATACTTTCCTTCAAAAGTCTCAGGGATGACTCATAAGAAAGGCTCTTCAATTTAGCCAGTGCGTTAAGATGTTTTGAATAATAAAGAATTTCTTTTAAGCCTGCAGAAACTTTCATCTGCATATAACTACTATCTAGACTCTCAATTGACTTTTCTTATTTCTTATTAATGCCTGTGAAACTTTCATAAATTGTAACTGTAGGTTCCCACCACTTTCTGGCCTCTCCATCGCTACAGATTTTCTTGCCCTGTGATCTTACAGGCAACTTAGTTCAGTAAAATAACTCCAGATATGGCGTCAAATAACCTGTGTTCACATTTCAGCTCTACCTTTTCCCTAGCCTTGTGACCTTGATTAAACCAAGCATCTCTCTGAACCTCAGCACCTTTATCTACAAAAAGGGAAAATAATACCTACCTGCACTTAGCCACTGGATTGTGGTGAGGTTCAAGTTGAAGAGAATGCAAAAATGCTGTGTAAATCACATCTCTGTGGCAGGATTGTTCATGTTACCTCAAGAGTTTCTTGCAATTCTTTCTTCCCTATCAGCCAGCAATAACTACTGTCAAGATTTTCATTTATTTTCTTCCAGTCTTTTTCTAGAGTATGTGTACATCTGTTTGTGTATATGTATAGATTTACTTTTTTAAATGTAAGTATTTTAATTATGATACAATTATGTATTATAATACTTGC
Organism: Rhinolophus sinicus; assembly: GCF_057876585.1. Lineage (NCBI taxonomy): Eukaryota > Metazoa > Chordata > Mammalia > Chiroptera > Rhinolophidae > Rhinolophus > Rhinolophus sinicus. Next base: position 36,446,776 of record NC_142507.1, read on the forward strand.
ATATATTATGACATACATATGTGTGTACATATGTATCCCTAGGTTAATAAAAGTTCTTCCAAACATTATTAGTAACAGCTTAATATAATAGGTCTATCATATATAATATATATAATGAAGTATGATGTATGCATGTATGCATTTTCATTGTTATTAAAATTATTTCCAACTTCATAGCTTATATAAATATCTAATCACTGCACGGTACACCTGAAACTAATACAAAGTAATATTGAATGTCATATATATACACATATATGTAGTCACAGGATGTAAAATATAGCATAGGGAATATAGTCAATAATATTGCAATATCTATGTATAATACAATATCAGAGATGTAGTAGACTTCGGGGGTTAATCACTTTGTGAGGGGTGTAAATGTCTAATCCTTATGTTGTTTTTTACACCTGAAACTAATAAAATAAAAAAGAATATAAAGTAAAAACAAAACATTATTTCCAAACATGGTAATAATAGCTACATTAAAAATATGATGGTTAATAATTCTACCATTGAGTGAACTATTATGTATTTGATCATTCCCTATTTTTTACTCTTTAATACTCATTTCCAGTTTTTATATTTTGTTTTTGTTGTTGTTGATGTTACTGAGTATATTTGCTATCATAAACAAGACTGTAGTAAACATCTCTGTGCAAAAATCTTTTTATGAATCTGTAATTCCATAAAGGAGATTTCTAGAACTGAAATGACTGGATCAAAGGTATGAATTTCCTAAGGACCTTGCTACCATATTATCACATTATGTTTCTGAAGTACTCTACCATTGAGACAATGTAAGAGAAAGTCAGTTTTTATGGTAGCATTGTCATGATTACCTCTTTCAATCATTAGTAATTTCATAGGCAACAAGAACATCTCTTTATTTGTTTCATGATTACTAGTGAAGTTGAGAATTTGTCATGTTTACTGATTTCAATTATTTCTGCCATCTCTTCTTATCTTTGCTCCATTTTCAGTATTTTTTACATTGTTTTGTAAGCATTATTTACACTTTAAAAAATCAATTTCTCAGTTGTCATAACTCATAAAATTTTCCAAATTCGTCATCTACATTGTAATATTGCTTATGATTTTGACATTGTGTTTTTCCAAGTTTTTTACAAATCTAATTTACCAGCCAGTTTCTTCCACTGCTTTTTTTTAATACTTTCTGAAATAACTAGGGGAAATCCCTATTGCATGCATATATCAATTTTTCTTTTAATAAAAACCAGCCCCTATGTTCAAAGACTTACCAATCTAGAATAAAGTTAAGGTGTGACGATACTAATTATTGCTGTTCTGCTAAATCATCAGCAAGGAGATTATTAAGTATTTCTGGTCCATGAGGAATTAGTGCCAACCCAGATACAGCTCTATTTATAGGCCACTCACATAACTCCTGCGCTGTGGCATTTAGCCAACGGTGAGGACTCAGAAATTCTGACATTTGGAAAGCAGAAGGTCTGTCAAAGTGGTCAGGGTCAGGGCTATTGACACCAGTGAGAGAACGGGACCCAGGAACAGGACAACATCAGAATCAGTTCTGCCAGAGAAGTCATCTGCAAGTGCCAGAGATGTAGAGACTGTAATTAAAAAGGTGACTCTAAAAGGCGTTTGGTTTACCTCCCAATACTAAGGTTTTCTGTTTCACTGATCTCTGACTATATTTGACTCTGTGCTGAATAAGGGCAAGCCTCTTGCTTGCCTTACAGTTAAATTCCACATTTCTATCTTTAGAAAGACCCCGGAGCAGACAAACTTGCTTCCTCAGCAGCATGAATACTAATCATGGCTAATAAAATTAATAATAATTAATGTTCATTAAGCTCTTATTTTGGTCCAGACCCTGTTATAAACCCTTTGTATTCATGAAACCCTCCAAAACGCTTTGAGCTAATAGAAACTATAATTTTCTCTATTTTGTAGTTGAAAAAACTGAGGCATAGAGAAGTTAACTCATTTATCCCAAGTCACACAGCCAGCAAGAAGTCACGGATATGCCACGGAAGAGCCAGGATTTGACACTAGCCTGGTTCCTGAGTTGGCAGCCTTATGATATTCTATGATAGCCTGCATTTATTATACAAATTAGAGAATACATGTGCTCATTTTCATTTATGTAGAAAATGTGTGTGTGTATATATATATATATATGAATATATATATGTGTGTGTGTGTATATATATATATATATATATATATATATATACACACACACACACACATATGGAAAGATATATAGATATTATTTCCTTGGATATTTGTTTTTACTTACAGTCAATAGAAGGGAGGGTTAGGAATGAATTAAAGAATGTTTGGATTATCTAACCCTTTGGCTTTTCCACTTTCCAATGCTTCTTTTAGAAAACAGAGACTATAGGGTATCCGATGGACACTTGTCTCATTAGGGAGACCACCTCAGGGATGATGTAGATGCCTGACCACTGCACTGTACACCTGGAGCTGAAGCTGAACAATAATGAATGTCAAATGTCAACTATAATTTTATATATATATATATATATATATATACAAATTATATATAAATTATATATATAAATTATATATATATATAAGATTATTATAAATTATATTATATATATAATTACAGGAAGTGGAGTACAGCATTGGGAGTGGAGACAGTGGAAATGTAATGGCTGTGTGCGATGTCAGAGGGTTGGTAGGTGGGAAAAGGGAGCTTATCACTTTGTGAGGGATATAAATGATAAATGTCTAACTATTACATTGTTTTGTACACCTGAAACTAATAAAAAAACAATAATAATAAAAATAAAAAATAAAAAGAAAAGAAAACAGACTAGAACAAAGGAAAAATAAAAGCATAACTATTTTTCTATAGCTTGATATTAGTTCTTCTGGGGATTGGTTTAAAAGGGAAAGCAGACTAAATGTAATGATCAAAGTAAGATAAATTTATGTACCCACTTATCATATTCCTGTTATCACCAGTGCTTCCCCGAGTACCAGCTTAGAGCAGGACAGTGGATGGTGTAGAGGAGAGGTCTCCAAACTGCGGCCCGCAATCCATGTTTTATTGGCCCACAGCAAATTCCAAAAATATATTTAGTTTACTTAAATAAACCACGTGAGCCAATACCTACTTCACCTCAAGTGAGTGGCCCGGCTGTTTGTGTATTTTACCACATATGGCCCTTGGTGAAAAACGTTGAAAAAAGTTTGGACACCCCTGGTGTAGAGTATGTATGGGTAAATTCCCAATAACACAATTTAGCCGTCTCTGAGTGAGCGTGAGTCTTGCCAGCATAATTTATGGACTCTTGTCCCTACCGTCCCTTTCTCTTCTCACCTTGGTATCCCATGCAGACTCTCATGGCTGTAGTTTCAGGATAATTAGTGGCCAAGTCCCTGCTTGAGGCCTCACACGGTGACTAGGAGAGGCTCCCCACAGCCATCAATTTTGCCTCTCATCTTGTGCCTCCTACTCCACCCTCCAAAGCACTGCTAGACTCATATTTTTAATGTGCAAATATAGTCACATCCCTCTCCTTAAAATCCTTCCATAGATTCCCACCTCTTATGGGATGAAATCTAATCTCCCAAACACAGTGTACAAGAAGACCCTTGACGATATAGTTCCACCTACCTGTTTGCCCCTCTCTTTCCTTCGCCACCTTCCAGACTTAATGATCTACTTGAAAGTCCTGGAATATGCTTTGCTTTCTCACAGGTCCACATCTTTTCCTATTCTGTTTTCTCTCCTGGAATATCCGCTCCCCACCCCCACCCACATCAGCATACACTTACATGATTAACATCTTTGTGTCTCATTTTAAAGGCTGCCTCCAATGTAAAACCTCCCTGACTGCTTCAGGCCACCATAAGTGGTTGATATAAACTTGTGTTCCAACCTGCCTCCTATGTTTATTCACAAAGTGTGTTGTAATTGTTCATTTGTGTACCTGTCTCCCACTTAGACTATGCACTCCTTATGGGAAGGGGACCCTACTTTTCACCTTTGTGAATGTCATTTAATAAATATTTAGTGAATGATTGGATGGATGGATAAATGGATGACTGAATAAAAGAATGGATGAGTAGTGTTTTTTACAGTGGTCATTTATTTATATTGTCCCTTAAAATTTACAAAGAATCCCAATATATATTATCTCGTTTAGACATGAAAATGAATTTCTTAGATGGATATTACTGACAATTTACACATGAGGAAATAGGTTCAGTAAGGTTAAGAGACTTGCCAAACATCACACAGGTTTAGTCACACCAAAACTTGTGGCCTTCCTAATATGTCACAGCTCTTTCTCATAATACATTACTGATTTAAATGTAATCATTTAATGGTCTGTAGACTTAAAGAGTTTTATAGCGGGGAGACTTCCCTAGTCAATCCTTGTTATTGGAAATAAGAAAAACTGAGGCCCAGAGATATGAAATCGCTCAAATTTGCACCAGTCATTAATGAGAGACCCAGGGCTGGAAAATGGCTTCGTGGCTCCTAATTCCAACTTTGTAGGTTCTTATTAAACCCAGGCTCTGCCACTCACTAGCTGTATGACTTTGGACAATTTGCTTAACTACTTTGTGTCTCAGCTTCCTATACTAATAAGTTGGAATAATAATAGTACCTATGTCATAGGTGTGTTGTGGGGATTTAAATGAGGTAATCTACTGGAAACTCTTACAAGAGTGTCTAATACAGTGAGCACTTTACAAATATTAGCTATTAACCATTATCGTTTTTCTTGGGTGGGTTCTTCCTCTTTCACAAATCAATAACATTTAAAAAGTGCTAGTATAGTGATAGCAGCCACACTCAAATGAAAAAAGGTAAAAGGCAAAAAGCAATATGATGCATGTTTGAGTGGAAGTAGTAAGTTATAGGACTGGAAGATATTATGAGTGCATGAGGCAAACAAATTGTGTTAGGGTTTTCCTTCCCTGAAACTACTAAATTTCTGAGAAGAGGTAAAGTAACATGAATTGCATTGCAAGGTTGAAAAATAATAAAGTAATAGGCAATCATTTTTATTACTTATTATTTCCATTGAATAATTAGTTTTAGTCCTCTTTCTGCTAACTGAAGTAGACAAGTGCACAAATACATACATAAAATATAACCAGCGGTGAGTATACTGTCTTATGTACTAAAGGGCCATTAGACCATACTCACTGTCTCTCCTATTGAGTTCCAGCCAGCTGGTTTCACTGGAGGGAAAGATTGGCCACACTTCCCATTAATCAGCCCCATCAGGATTGCATGTCCTCATTGACATCTTGCCATCCTAGCTTCCACTAGCAGTCAGATTAGGCTAGGTTATACTGCAGTAACAAAATTGCATTCACTTACAAGAGCAGAGATCCATTTCATCATGTCATAGTGGAACGGCTGCAGCTCTGGACCACTTTGCATTCTGGGACTAGCCTGAAGGAGTAGCCTAGTCTGGAACATAATGGGCATCACAGGAGAGAAACCAAGAATGTGACAAAGCGTGAACGAGCTCTGAAAGCTTCTACATGGGTGTGACACACATCCCTTCCACTCACCTTCATTAGCCAAAGCAAGTCACATGGCCAAGCCCGTCTTCAGCAGGATGAAATGGATATCAAGCAGTAATATAGTCTATCACACATTCCTACTGCTACCACTACTGATTTGTTTTCCTACTGAGTTTCAGTAGATTCTATTTTTCCAAGATTAGTGTAAATTTTCTTTGTCATGCTTCTGATTCATTTCTGTGTGACTCCTGATTCGTTTTGTGAAGTTTGGTACTGAAAATAGTATTACTGTCCCTTTTTGCACATTGTAAAAAGGCTAAGAGTTTTTTCTTTTTTTTCCCCAAGTTATGTTATCAGATTACTACATGAATTCATTCTAACACAAATTCTCATGAATTTCTATATTGTTTCTCCAACTTTCTATTAGACCAATGAATGTATCTTCTAAATATTTTACCCCATGGGGCCTGGCACTTACAATAATTACATATTTTGGGTTTTCATAAATACTTGCTAATAAAATGATGAAAACAAACTGAGAGCATCTCCTAGAATAAAAATAATAGCCTTCAGTCCTAGCTCTACCACCAAACTGTTCTGCAGTATTAAAAAAAGCAGGTCTATGTCTTTGGGTTTGGAAAGTGATGATGTCACTCTTAATGGAACTGGTGAAACTGGAGAGTATTCATTACTTAATGACTGTAATGGACTCTGAAAGCATTCTGCAACCTATGTGCCTTATAATGCTACACCACCAAAATCAAGGGGAAGAAAAAAAATTATTTTGAAAGTCATTCTCTCCATGAGTCAGGGAAAAACCAACTTTTGCATAATTCATCTCACATACACTTTCCAAAATTACATTAACCTATTTGAGTTTGTAGAGTATTTTTACCCAAATTACCCACACTCGCCTTAACTCAGTACCCTCTCTCCATGAAATAGACCAGAACGTATCTTCAGGGGACTCCATAAAATTTGCCATTTTGCTAAAATCCATCTATAGCAGTGTGTTTTTTTTTTTTCATTTCCATCCCCTTAAGGAGGCCTTTGAGATATTTTTTTCCTAATAATCCACACACAATTTGAATACCACAGATACACTGTATATCTGATTATTTATTGTATGTGTAACTGCTTTATACATGAAAAAGTAAGAACCATTTCTTGCTCCCTTGGGAGTAATTCTGCCCCATTGAGAACACATGGTCTTTAGGAAATATACCTTTCCTCTCTATGTACTTCCACCTGTTTTACACTTACACCGGATTTTCTGCTCTTCTTCCTCGAGCATGCCCCTTTTGCATTTTTTTCACCTCTGGCTCTTTGCACATGCTATGCCTTCTTGCTGGAATAACCTTTCATTTCTGCTGAGTAGAGCCATTTTTCAAGGACTGGATCAAGTCCTACTTCCTCCAAGCAGAAATTTTTCCAAATACCAAATCAACCTTCTCCCCCCTAACATTTACTTTTAATAGAAGACGTTTTTTCTTATCATAATAAAATGTCTTAGTCTACTTTAGACTAAAGCTATTTAAGTACATGAACCCCTCACTAGATTGTAATCTGCTAAATGGCCAAGACTATGAATCTGTGGGCCTCCCACAAGAGTGCTCAATAAGTTGTACTGACTTTATTAATGTATGGCTCAATTTATTCTTGCAAGCACTCATAAAGTGCTTGCAAAATAGGTATCAGCTGACAAAGAGCTGGTGTTGACATTTACATGAATACACACACATAGATGCACACATATACATGAGCCACATAGCTGGGGTGGGGAAATGGGCTATTCCTTCAACCCTTCCTCTTCTGCACATCAAAAGTGGGATTTCTCCTTGGAAAGTTCCCTCATCTATCAACAACACCACTATTCTTCATATTGCACAGGATCAAAATTTCAGAGCCACTTTAATGCCTCTCTCTCCTGTATCTCCCATATCTAAGTACTTCCCCAAACTTGTTAATTCTTCAGTTTTCATGAATCTTTGATTTTTGCTTTTCTCCAGTGTACCACTGCCAGAACCTTACTCTAAATCTGTGACATCTCATCTATAGTCAACTACTCAATCCATAGTTCATGTCTTTCCACATCAATAGTCATAACTATCCTTCAATCATTCTTACTCAGGGCCATCTTCCTGAAACACAGACTGTGATCTTATTCTGCTTCTCAGCTGCTTAAGAACTTGAAGACACTTTGGAATAAATCCAACCAACTCAACAGGACTGTTATGGAAAACTGTGTCTCCCCCAAAGTGCATATGTTGAAGCCCTAACCCCCAATGTCATGTTATTTGGAGATAAGCCTTTACAAGGTAATTCGGTTTAGATTAAATTATAAGGATGGAGCCCTCATGATGGGATTAGAAGAGACACCAGAGAGCTTGCTCTCTCTCTTTCCCTGCCATACAGTAAGAAAGCACCATCGGAAAGCCAAGAAGAGAGCTGTCACCAGAACCCAACCAAGTTGGCACCCTGATCTTGGATTTCCAGCCTCCAGAACTTTGATAAAATAAATTTCTGTTGTTAAATACCCAGTTGATGGTATTTTTTATGGAAGCCTGAACAGACTAATATAATAACCTTCAGGATCCTGCTTCAAATGGCCTTTCCTAATCAACCCCAGCAACTAAGGCTCCCCACAAGGAATATTCAAATCTAGTTAGGACACACATGCTGGAATGAAATTATTTCTAGATAAATTAGTTTAAATATTTTTCAAAATAGTTAATTAAAATAGTATTGTTATTGTTTAGATATTTTTTCCAAGGAGCCAAACAGCCTCGACAATTGTAAAATGTATAAATTGCACAGTCTGCCCTAATGCTAAGAAAAGAGCAGTCGTATCCAGATTCAAAATACTTTAGCTTCTTATACTAAAAGTAATATTAAGAGGGGAAAATTTGATCACCAATATTCATTCACTTAACAAATATCATTATTCGCCTATTATAAGCCAACTCCTAAGCTACATGTTATTAATACAATAGTCAAAATGAACAGTTTCACCTTCCTGGAACTGCAGTCTAGTCTGTTGGATGAGTACAGAACGTCTGTATAAGCAAATATGGGGAATTACTTTCATTGGCTTAAGAATAGATCTGCATGTAGTTTCATATTTGGGCTATACAGAAGCAGTTAAGTGGCTTACTCTTTATGCCTCTCTTTTTGTCCATCTCTGAGGTTCCCTGTCTCTGTCTTTCTTTCTTCATCTCTCTTTCCCTCGGTACCTTTTTCTTATGTGTAGATGAATGGAAGGAAACTTCTTCCCCGGCAGAATTTTTCCTTATTCAACAACAGAAGAGAACACTGAAGAGACAACTCTCCTCTATGCTTTATGAAGAATATCCTAAAAGTCAATGGGCTTTCTGGGAAAGTCCTAGCAAGAACCATGACATAAGGCTAAAGAACATTTAAAGTCTGAGGAATTACTCTTTTTGGACCTTCCAAAATAAACAGGCTAAATAGAATAATAGTAGAAATTGAGCTTTGTCCTACGTTCTGGAGGATAATTTTTCCACCTTCTAACATTCAAATCTGTACACTACAAAAGATTTTAATTTAGAGAAAATAATTTTAAATTCAAATCTATGGATTTTCTTTTTGGAGTTAACGTAAACCCAAACAGACGTAATTGTGCTTTACTTCCTCTGAGAACGCTTTCCCTAGTCTATGTTCTCAAATGTCACACAGCAACATCCTCTTCATGTTGATGATGTAATCTTCTACTTAGCCAATTCTTACCCAACAACTAAATGCTAAACTATGAGAGGACTGGGGACAATCAAGCACAGTTCCAAATAGATCCTCAGTCCCTGAAATTGGCTTTTATTCTGAGCTAAAGCACGGTCCCGTCATTCACCCCCCTAGTGTGTTTCAGCAGCTTAAGGTCCATCCATGTGAGCTCCCTTCTCACACCCAATGCATGTCTTGCTCATGTTTGTGGAAGCCACTGACCTTCATCAACGTGCCTAGGTCCGCCAGGTGGGAGAGGCCTTACTATGCAGCAGCCTGTCATCTTAAAATCATGAATTAAGTAGACAGTACATGGATTTCACAGGTCTTCTGGAGCAATAGAATTAAGGCTGACAAAATTTTTCTGGGAGAAGAAACCCAAATGCTGAAAACTTGCGTTCCATTAAGCTCTGCACCACAGCAAACAGAGAAAATCAGAGAGACAAGAGATCTTGTTTCTAAAGACCAAATTCTTAGATAACATTAATCAAGTCCTTGGTAGTTTTGTGTATCATTTTTCTTCTCTAAAATAGAAATAATAAAAGTCTCTGATTCTTAGACCTTACTAAGAGCAAAGTCTTGGAATTTTCGGAAGGAAAACCACCTTCCTTAAAATATACTTTTTTTTTTTTCAAAAAATAATAGCTATAAGTTATTGAATGCTTGCTGAGTGTCGTATACTTTGTTAATTCTATTTCATCTCCCTATAATCCTATGAATGAATACTGTTGTTATCTTTATCTTACAGGTTAGAAAATTAAGGCATAAAGAAGACACATAGCTAATAAATAAATGATTTAACCAATACTAATTATCACTATGTAAGATTACATGCCTATAATTTTCATTATGTGCTTCACTCCTATCACCAGCCCCAGTACCAGCCTCATCGCCAACCCACTAGTTCTATCCTAAAAGTAGACAGAAGTTATTCAGTACATCATGTAGAACCAAGTAGATGAAGTTGCGTACCATTTGGTTAAGAATTAGTCTGCAAACTCCATCTTATTCCCATGGGAGCATGGGCAATTTATTTATCCTTCTTGGGTTTTGTTTTCTCATCTGCAAAATAGAAATGATACTAACAATAATCTATTTGCAGGGTCATTGTAAGCAATAAGTGCGATAATCCCATTAAGCACTTAAAGTCTATCACATCGGTTATTGTGTTAATACATGAAGACCATATCTTTTAAAGCTTTGTATTCTCTGTGCTTATTTAATACTTGGATTATGAAAGTTCTCAATAATTGATAAATCAATGAATATAAGGTAGGTCAGGGTGGGTTCATTATCAAAGGAGTGGAAGCCTACACCAAAACCAAGTTCTGTAGCAAATGTGAAATCAGAGAGATGACCAAGGTAAGATACTCAGTTACCCAAAGGACAGACAGCAGATGCAAGCAGAGTAAACCTGACCACTGGGGCTAAGAGTAAAATGAAGGTCAAAGCTGGCAGAATTTAAGGAAGCAAAGCAGGCAGGGTACTAGAATATGGGTATATGCTCCAGATTATAAAAGGTACCATGTCTGCCACTCTTCTGCCCCTCCCTCTGTTAAACAAACATTTTCTGGGTACTTTTTATGTAGCCAGCACTGTACTAGGCTCTGAGATTACAATAAAGAAAACCATTAGAATTACTTAATTTGCTTATTTCCTTAGCACGCGTATATGAACTGCGAAGAAGAAAACTACTAAAATAATTACAGAGGAATTTCTCCTGTCTTAATTTCTACTGAGGCATCAGCATGAACTATATCAGATGCCAAAGTGAGTATGAGACAGATCGTCACATACAGAGTTTGTTCTCCACCAAAAAGTTAGAGAAGTGGCTTCCTAAGTCAGACTCCACCTCACTCACTTTGAAAATATAAAAAGGGGACAGGGAGAGAGAACGAATGTAGAAAAGGACTTGAGAAGCGATTTTTTTTTTTTTTTTTTTTTTAGAGAGAGACAGAGAGAGCTATGCTTTGAGTTACCCCGGAGAGGAGAGTGTTCTGATATTACCTCATTTCTCTCCAGCATAGTGAATGGACCTTCATGGCACCATTTTTAAAGAATTAGGTTTTCCCTTGCAATTGATGGCGCAAAACACTGAAGCCTAACTCAAGCCTGATCTAGCCAAAGCGACCTGTGGTAGGCTCCCCAAATGGGTGGTCCTGTTGGGATTGAGCTACCCTCCCAAAGTTTTGTCCGGACAAAGGTTGTATGAACAATTCTGGTGGATGAGGTGCGAGTCGGTTGGAACAATGAGCTGACGTGGTGTCAGAGTAGGTCCTGTGACATAGCGCCACCTGGAGGAACGAAGGCATCCCAAGAACAAGAAGCTAGTAGACGCTTGATTTCTGGGGACTACAGAAGGGAGTCTATATTACAGTGTAATATAGAGATGGGTCTGACGTGTCAAAAAACCCAAAAGTGAGACATATCCTTGGATGAGAATCCCAGAAGGACCCTCGAAAATGCCCACCAAAGAATCACCTTAGAAATGTACTCAGGCCAGAAGAGCCTAGTTATGACCTTGTCTATCCCCTTAATCCTGCCCTCAAATCTCATTAGGGTCAGGAACAAACTCAAAAATTGGGATGAGAAAATTGTTAAGGAGGAGGAAAGCACAAAGCATAGAAAGACAGAAGCCAACCATGCCACTCCCGTCACGTCTATCAACTAGAAAGCCTGAGTCAAAAAGAAGAAAAACATCTGATATTGAATCAAATTCAGTTTGTATTATCATCTTAGACTTGGCAACTCTGATTCATTCATTGAGACTAAGTTTGTTTCTTAAAAGAGATGGTAGGATATGCTGATGCCTAAATGTGAGCAGAAAAGTTATGGAACCTGCCCAAGTACTGATTCAGCACCAAGAGATAATTACTCTCGTTGAATGTCTGAAACAGGGCTGAGGGAGACAATAATAAAGTTGTGTTTTTATTACGTGTCATGAGTCATGCTTTTTCACAAAGGCCTGAATCTCATAACTCATCTGTCTCAATCTCTCTGTTCTCCCTTTCTCTCTCTCTCTCTCTCTCTCTCTCTCTCTCTCTCTCTCTCTCTCTCTCTTTCTCCTTTCCTTTTCTTTTCCTCCCTCCCTCCTTCCTGCCTATATGTCTATCTGTCTGTCTCTTTATCATTTAGAGGAATAGAAAAGAACTGATATTATAACATACAAGATAGGTAACTAACATTCTCAACACAATCAAATTGTCACCCTCTATTAGTGTTCTACAGAGGGTGCCAAAAAAAAATGGAAAAACATTTTAAGAAAGGAAAACTGTATTAAAATTGTAATACTCAATATATACCAATAACAAAAGATGAATACAAGTCACATTTGACTTCTGTAATTATAAGAGGTGCTCAAAGAGTTTACCATCAGTGTCCAGACATTTCTGATTATGGCAAACTACTACTTGAGCAACGTTGACCAAAGTATCCACTTGTATACATTTTTTTGGCACCCCTGGTATTACAGAGAGCAGATCTCACACATAAAGAACTTAGTCTAAACAGAGTCTTGCACATTGTAAGTACTTGCCCATAGTAAGTACATAAAAGCTGTTGTTACTTTACACACAACCTCTTGGGCATAGCTGAGAGAAAATTCATGTGGAGAATCACTCCCTTTTTCTTTTTAGATGTTGTTCTGCCTACTACTTACAAAGAGCCATATTGTATTATGCCTTCTCTTTCAACTCTTACTTTTCATTTGCAGATACTTAGCCTCTTTCCAATCATTAAAAATAATAAATCATACTTGTACATTCCAAACTCTGAAGAAAGTTAAATATTTACAAAGCTCTGCATGACAAATAAAAAACAATTCACTAAGATAGGCCTTATAAGAATGATTTTTTATACATTTTTGGAAAACTCTACCAAAAATTTGCCCTGAACATTATAGTAATAAGTGATCTGACGGTTAATGTTATCACTGCTTTTAATTCCTTGTATCCATGTAAGAACATACAGCAAGATCAACAAGAGATGCTAGTTAAACTAGCATTCTTCTGTAGTCTAAACTTTTGGTACTGCAAATTGTAATCACTTGGAAGACACAGTAGAGTGAAGCAGAAGTTTTTTTCCCTTTGCCTTCTGCCTTTCCCTGCTCCAAAGTCAAATGGTAAAGAATGCTCACCTTTTTAGCCAACCAATGTTACCAGAAAAATCCTAAAGTTTCTGGATTTTTATCAAAACGTGCATCCACAAAAATCAAACATCCAAATAATAATTTAAAATTGTATTAATCTTTGTGGTCTATGAAGCACTTCCACTATTCATCACTCTTGCAATGTACCTCCCTCGCCCATGAGCTAGGTTTTATCCCTAATTTATAGATTAGGAAACTAGAGCACAAGGTCAACCAACTAGTGACTGCTGGGTTGTAACTCCGCTATTAGACTTCTTACACAAACTCCTCGTTCATTTCAGTATTTCATGCTTTCTCAGCCTCTTTAAAAAAAATCCTTTTTACTCTTTACTGAGGTCATCTATAAGGAAGCAAAGTCATCCAACAGTTAGGAGACTTGAGGACAGAGGAAACTTGATTCTTCTTTTACAGTTACTGAATGACTAGATGTAGCAAATACTCTCTCGGGCTTCCAGAGTTTCGCATGTGAAACAGACATTCTCCCTGCCTTCCAGGAAAGGTAGAGAGAGTGGGAGGGGAGCAGATGAGGGTAGGGAGCAGTTTCACTTGGTAACAGATCTTGAAAGGAAGTAGAGCTGCCTTCAGCCTTTCAAAGAGTGTTTTAGCATAGACCTTGGCAGAATGCATGAGCAAATTCAGAAAGTCAGTGGAGAGATGATTAGGAGGATACAGCAGAAACCCAGAAGCATCTCCTACTAGCTGCAAATCCAGCATTAGGCAGGGCTGGGCGGCTTCATACACTGAGTCTATCAGTCAGCAACTCTGGGTGAACGCTTATTGTGGGTTGAGTAGGTACAGATGCAGGTGGGCTCATTTGGGAGGATAAGGGATGAAAAAACAAACAAACAAACAAACAAACAGATAAAATGTCCATGAAGTTCTTTGAGATGTTTAAAGATAAACACTGATCCCCTGAGGTGCCATCAGCAATGTCTGTGTATGGTACTAGAAGAAACGTATTATAAGCGAGCTTGTTTTGCTTGTAACTATAAGAATTGTGACTGATAAACCTGACTCACCAGATACACATAGTTGGTAATCTCACTCTCACTGGTACACAAAAGAAAAGTTTTTATCTTAACAGCTTTGTTTGCTCCCTTTCTATGCCATACCTTAAAGGTTACCTTCATCAGCTGCTTGTGAGCTAGGTTCTCCCTTTTTTCCAAAGGCCTGCAATCAAGAGTTCTGCCTCCACACGTGATCTTACTTTGTTCCCCTCATAGTTACCTTTTCACCTTAACTACTATTCCCTTCCCATTTACACTCATACCATTAAACAGATATGTCCAAATGTAAGAAAGTTTAAGAAACAAAAAAATTTGAACTTACAAGCATAGTAATCATGGGTGATGTCTCTCAACTAATTCTTTAATTTGCAAAAGATTAACAGAGTCTTGTAAATAAATATTTTTCCAAAGTACATTTAAAATATCTTTAATATATGTTTAAAGTATATTACCAAGTACTTTTCCAATTGCATAAAATGAGGTTCACTTATATTATCTTCCTTTAGAGAACCATTAGGTAGCAAAAAAAAAAGAAAAGAAAAAAGAAAAGAATTAATCCTCAATATTGTATTACCACATTTTTGTATCATATTGGCTTCGGTAGCCATGAAATGGATACTATTAGATCAGCCTATGGATTTCATGAAAGTTGTAGCTATATTATAATTTGAACTTCACTACAAAGATCATTTCAGGCCCTAAGTACTTTTTGGCATGGGACAATTTTGTACTTCGACATACCAATGAGCCTGGTGATCTATAAAATGAAGGGATTAGACCGTTTTAAAACTCTACAGTCTACAAAAAAAGGCCAGTCAACTCTGGTCATCCTTCAAAATGACATGTAAAGTTTTGTGGAAAATATACTGGAGGAAAGCTGTGAACAGTTATTTCCTCTTTTCAAGGAATAATGTCTTGCTCTTAGAATTCTTTCAACATACAAACTAAAAGTCACTTTTAAATTCGTCATAATCCCTTCAGCATGCCTCTCTTTCTAAGTCCATGCAAGCCATGGAGATAAATTACTATTCTCTCACCACGAGGTTTTAAATTCTATTCCCAGGGATGCCATAGCTAAGTTCTGTGACACAAAGAAAACTAAGTTGGCAAATACATGTAAGCTAATTTCTCTGTTACATTAGCAAAAGAAAAAGTTATTCTCCTTACAAAAATTTAACTGTGCTTAATGTGGAGCCAGCTTTATGTCCTCACTTTTCCTTCCCTAAAAGATTTTAAAAGTAATTATCAAGATGCTTCAATAAATTGAGTGCCTGACCAAGGTGAGGACACTGTTTGCTAGGAAGGAGACACTTTGACCTCAGTAAATCACCTTGTCAGGAAAGTTACAAAAAAAAACCATGCCTTCTTCCAGGCTCCAGACCTGATAGGCTTGTTGGAAAATAGATGATTGAAGACGGATAAAAGAAAGATAGATAGATAATTGATAGATAGATAGATAGATAGATAGATAGATAGATATCCCTCCTAAACTGCTGAAAAGCTACAAAATTATGCATATACTCACAGAATCCTAGCTGTACCCACATCACACATATAGTTTATTTCCTTAATATAGAATAAAAGAAGAGAGTATATATCAGGATACACTTTTTTTTCACTTCCATCTAGTTCTGACCCAGTATTTACACATCATAAAGTATCATAGGTCTCTATTTTCTATTTCTGGACCTTTCCAAGATTACTAAATATCCAACAACACTCAATTTATTTCCTTTAGATAGTCCATTAAAAGTTTGCTTCGGAGAAACCAATCATCCTCTGTTTTGATCTTCTGAAATCTACCCAGTTCAAAGGAATTCGTTGTTAGCAAGAGGTCACGGTAATGCTTAGTACCACTCTCTGTAGTTGCAATGACAATATTTACCACTCTTATTTTTTTGGCCCACCTTCTAACTCAACACAGCCTAATAAATACTTAGACTTAGGTTAAAATTACTTCTATACAAAACACATGTAATATTGCAGCTATCCCCACTTTCTCTCTACAGTTCACATTTATCAGCCTTTTACTTTTCTTCTACAACTTCCCTGCATGTCCCGCATAGCTTTTTTCCTTTTAGATACCCAGAAGTTCTTTAGTAAAGAGGGTAATGGCTGGCATCAGGATGGTCAAGGTCAAGCAGACAAACACAACTGTGCGGTGCATGTTAGGTTAGCTCCACAATGATTTGCTATGACATAACTTCTGGACATTCATTACCAGCTTCATGACATGAGAGGGACAACTGGTCCTGGATTAAAAGAAAGGTCTACATTCAAAATTACCCTCTGGGAAAAGCGTCTCAGAAACCCTCATTAAATCCTCATGCACTTCATTAGTTCTTTTCTTCCATTCCTTCCTATCCTCGCTCTGTATCTTCTCTCTCTTCAAGTTCTATGGTGGCCACTCCCAAACTCATTACTGAGTGTTTGCTGGAAATAGACACAGGTTCATGAGAAGCACCAGGCCAGCAAACATCCAGGAACATTCCCTTTGAAGGAATGCTCTGAAAGGAATATCCTTCAATCCCTGGTCTCACCACTGTCCTGAGAAGCACATAACATTAATCCTGAAAGGTGCCCTGTGGAGTTAGAACAGACATTTTTGTAATTTACTCTACAGAGTAGTAGAGTTTCCAAAGAGGTGATTTAAGAGCCACCACAAAGGCAAAGATGGGACAAATCTAGCTGGATACCTAGCCAGAGCAATCAGGCAAGAGAAGGAAATGGAAGGCATTGGAATTCGGAATAAAGAGCTTAAGTTGTCACTTTTTGCAGAGGACATGATTCTTTATATAGAAAACCCTAAAGACTCCACCAGAAAGCTATTAGAAACAATAAATGAATACAGTAAAGTTGCTGGCTACAAAATCAACATACAAAAATCCATTGCATGCTTATATACTAATGATGAAATTTCAGATAAAGAAATTTTTTTAAAATTCCTTTTGCAATTGCAACAAAAAGAATAAAATACCTAGGCATAAACTTAACAAAGGATGTGAAGGACCTATACACTGAAAACTGTAAGACATTTTTAAAAGAAATTGAAGAAGACACAGAAAAATGGAAAGACATTCCGTGTTCATGGATTGAAAGAATCAATATAGTTAAAATGGCCATATTACCCAAAGTAATATATAGATTTAATGCAATCCCCATCAAAATCCCAGTGGCATTTTTTAAAGAAATAGAACAAAAAGTCATCAGATTTGTATGGAATCCCAAAAGACCCTGAATAGCAAAAGCAATACTAAGAAAAAAGAATAATGCTGGAGGCATCACACCCCCTGACTTCAGCTTGTACTACAGAGCAACAATAATCAAAACAGCATGGTATTGGCAGAAAAACAGATACACAGACCAATAGAACAGAACTGAGAACTCAGAAATAAACCCACATAAATATGGACAGATAATTTTTGACAAAGGAGCCAAAAACACACAGTGGAGAAAAGAAAGCCTCTTCAATGAATGGTGCTAGGAAAATTGGCACACTACATGCAAAAGAATGAAACTAGACTGCTCTGTGTCACCATATACCTAAATAAACTCAAAATGGATCACAGACCTAAACATAAGACTTGAAATAATAAACTGCATAGAAAGAAAAAAGCATAGGTATTAAACTTATGGATCTTGTGCTTAAAGAGGATTTTATGAATTTGATGTCAAAGGCAAGGGAAGTAAAAGCTAAACTAAATGAAGGAGACTATATCAAACTAAAATGCTTCTGCACAGCAAAAGAAACCATCAACAAAACAAAGAGGCAACCAACTGAATTGGAGAAGATATTGCAAACAACACCTTCAATAAAGGGCTGATATCCAAAAAATATAAGGAACTTATACAACTCAACAGCAAAAAAACAAACAATCCAATTAAAAAATGGGCAGAGGACTTGAACAGAAAGTTTTCCCAACAAGACATACAAACAGCCAACAGATATATGAAAAATTGTTCAACTTCACTAGCTATTAGGAAAATGCAAATCAAAACCACAATGAGATCTCACCTCCCACCTGTTAAAATGGCTATCATCAAGACAAATAATAACAAGTGTTGGAGAGGTTGTGGAGAAAAAGGGACCCTCCTACACTGTTAATGGGAATGTAAAACAGTACGGAGGTTCCTCAAAAAATTAAGAATAGAATTACCATATGACCCAGCAATCCTATCCTGAGTATCTACCAAAAAAAATCCTAAAACATTTATCCATAAAGATATATGTACTTCAATGTTCGTTGCAGCATTATTTATGGTAGCTAAGATATGGAAACAACCAAAGTGTCCTTTGCTAGATGATTGGATAAAGAAGATGTGGCATATATATACAATGGAATACTACTCTGCCATAAGAAAAGATGAAACACTGCCATTTGTGAAAACGTAGATGGATCTTGAGATCATTATACTAAGTGAAATAAGTCAGACAGAAAAAGTTGAGAACCATATGACTTCACTCATATGTGGGATGTAAAACTGAAGGCAACAAAGGAACAAGACAAACAATAAAAACTGAAGGCAACAAAGGAACAAGACAAACTGTCACAGACACAGACAACAGTTTAGTGGTTACCTGAGAGTAACAGGGGGGATGATAGAAGAGCGTAAATGGGGTCAAATATATGATGATGGAAGGAGGACTGACTCTGGGTGTTGAACACATAACGCACTATATAGGTGATATGTTACAGAATTGTACACTTGAAACCTCTGTAGTTTTGTTGACCATTGTCACCCTAATAAATTTTAATTAAAAAAAAATTTACCAGGACACCTGCTCTAGCCCACAACATACACATACACACAAATACACCCCTACATCATATGAAACACTACTTTTATTTTTGAATTTGGAACTTCTATGTAAGGTTGCATTTAAAAAAGGATTGCACTATGAAGAAAAAAATTACTGATTCCAGTTCAAACCCCCTTATTTCATAAACAAAAAAACTAAGATCTAAACTTTCCCAAAGCCACATGAATAAGTAACCAAGCAAGGATTTGAATCCAGGGCTTATGAATCTGTATCTAGCCTTTTTTTTAATATTTTGCTATTTTTCTTCATGTCAACCAGTCAAAAGTTTACAAATGTGTTCACTCCTGTGACTTACATTAGGGTATCCAAACAAGGTAAACTTACTATCAATTATGTAGATTGAATAAATTAAAATCAATAAAACTAAACTTTCTTCTCTTACACTTTTTTTTGAAATCCTCCTAAATTCCTAGACAGAATTTCCCTTTAAATTTTTATCTTGTAAATGTCAATAAGATCAAGAAATAGGCCTTATAAAGACTATATAGCTCCTGCACATTTGTCAAGGCAATGTGGTCAAAGAATGATTCAGATCCAGAGTAGATCTTTAAAGTTTCATCGATATGTTTCTGAAAAGTAAGCTTTTGAGGAGGTGGGGTGAGTAAATGATATGACTGAGGCTTAGGAAAACAACATTTTATTTTAAATCCATCAACATTGGCTGTAAATACCAACTGCACATGGAAAAGAAAGGAATTGTGAAGTAAATCCTTTATTCGGGACCATTTTGTTCTGGAGACTTCTTCCTCTTTTAGGAAAGAAGATGAGATGCTGACCAGAGATTTTGTAAATCTTGAAGGCTAGAGGAAACTTTGTCTCGTAAAATACCCCATATTTAGGGTTATGACCTCAAAGGACTGAGCCTTAGGAATAAGGATAAACCCAAAATAGTTCAACCTTTTCAGGGACTGAAGTACAGCTTCATATCATATTAATTCCTATAATTAGAATGAGATAATCTGGGATTGCTAGTGTTCCTAGGCTCTTGCCAAAAAAACATACAATTAATAAGGCCTGGGATAACACTATCATATGCTTCAAATTAACTTTATGGTGTTTCATTATACATTGTTTAGCAAAATCAAAAGTAACCAGACAATGTAATTAAAAACCAAAAGAAAACAGATTTAGAGCTGCAGGAGATCCAGATGATGAAGGTTTTATACACAGACTTTGAACATTTACTAATATGTCCAAAAAGACAAAAAGGAACCTTAAGAATTTTGACAAAGAAATAGAAACTATAAAATAAAGGCAAATGGAAATTCTGTACATGAAAAATACAATAACTGATATTAAAAACTCAATGGATAAGTCTAAAAATAGATTATACATAAATGAGGATAAAATTAATGAACTAGAGGCAAAATTGGAACAAACCATCAACACGAAGCATGGAGAGACAAAAGTAGAGAAAACATAGAAGAGAGGGGGAGATACTGGATATACGTTGAGAAAGTCTAACTATTCGTAATTGAAGTCCCTGAAAGAACAGAAAGTGAATGGGGCAGAAAGAAAGAATTCCAAAGTTGCTGAGCAAATCTCTAGCTTTAGCAGTATCTTCTGCAATAATCAATGCTAGAAGAAAATAAAATGATAGAATTCTTAGTCATAGCCCAAGAATTTTATAACTAGCTTCACTGACATTTACCTAAATTCAGAAGCAAATTTATGAAAGTTATTCTCTTTAGTAAACTATTAAGTGAAAGAAATGAGTATTGAAGTGCATGATGGTTATGTTAATGTTTTACTTTTCAGTGATAAATAATGGTTTTAAGGTAGTTTATATTTTTTGCTTTAGTGCTTGTAAGTAGGATACTTATTAGCCTACAAATATCCAAAGTAGAAAGTATCCTACAATTGCTTTAGGTAAGCTTTTAAGTATAATTTAAGTTTCAAGGAACAAGACACAGCAAATATTTGGCATGCTCTTCAAATACTCTTAACAAACTAAATGTGACCAAGAGGTAGCTGAACTCGGGAATTTTTGCCCAGTGACATTGCACTGAGTAATCAGTTTGGAATAAAATCAGTGTCTGAGAACATTTTTCATTGTAAAATATATTCAAATTTCACAAAGATTCTCTCTCAAAAGCTGCTGATAAAAATTTTGCAATTCCCAAGCATTATAGAAAGATGTCTCCTGTGGAAGCCAATTAACCTAAGGCTTACTTGGATTCTAATTCTTTTTTTTTTTTCCTCCCCTTCTTCTGCCTCCCCCACCCCCACTCCAGTTCAAGCCGTTGTTTCTCAGTCTAGTTGTGTAGGACAAAGCTCCCTGGCCTATGCTGCTATTATGAGCAGGCAAAAGGTCAACAACCCTAGAACAAGTTTCATAAGTTAGAACGAAAGTCAAGCTAAAAAAGGTAAGCAGCCCAGTTAATATTCTTTTCACTCACAAGCATGAAACTTCAGATGAGCGAGGCTATTGGGTAATCTGCTCCTTTATGAAAGGAAACAGACCGATAGCCAGGCCTTTGGGTGATGCCAGTGTGGGTCAATACATTACTCTGCTCCCATCAATCAAGGAACCACCCTGTTTCCCTGAAAATAAGACCTAGCCGGAAAATCAACTCTAATGCATCTTTCAGAGCAAAAATTCATGTAAGACCTGGTCTTATTTTACTATATTATAAGACTGGGTCTTATCTAACATAATATAATATAACACCGGGTCTTATATTAATTTTTGCTCCAAAAGACGCATTAGAGCTGATGGTCCAGCTAGGTCTTATTTTCGGGAAATATGGCATATCCAGCCCTTGGACATTGGCAGAACAACGTTTTCAATGTTAGTTCTGTGATTTTAGGTATAGCAGAATCTCTCCTTTAATACAAAGACTTCTTAGTTGACAAAGGTAATCTAGTCAACTTAAAAAGTACACAAAGCTTGCAATTAGAAGCAGTATTTGTTGGATTTCACTAAATAAACAGACTCACTACAGCAAGTATTTAGTGTATATTTCCTGAATGAAGGCTGGGAAAATAGAGATTCTACTCACATTTCAGGGACTTGCAACACAAGGACATTATAGGACATCACATCCTGCCTCTCACCCACGGAGGGACTACCTCTCTACAACTTCATTGGTTAATGGGCCTCCACACTTAGTCAAGCATTTCCAGGAAGAGAACTGGCAAATTCTTAAGATTGCCAATTATGCTTTTTTTTCTCTTTTAAATTTGGGTAAGTAATACATTCATGGGGATAAAATATTTTTAATTATAAAAACACTAGTAAAAATTCTCCCTGCAACCCATCAGCCCAGTTCTACAAGCACACCACCAGCATCTCTGTAGCCCACTCTGCATCGAAGAATAATCATTGTACATTTCCTGTTTATTCCTCCAGGGATTTTGTGCATATAAAAGTGAATGTAAATATATTTTTCCAGTTCCACTTTTAAAGAGTTCCACTTATTAGAAAATGTTTGCTATGATTCTAATTTGTTTCCTTTTGTTGAACATAAAAGTTACAGCAATCATATTTAAAGACATTAAGTGGTATTAAATCTGAACATATATGAATGTTTGTGTACTACACTAAATGCTTTACAAATATTATGCCACATTATCCTTATAACAATCCTGTGATGTTGGTCTTATTATTATTTTATAAAGGCAATAAGCCCTTGACACAGAAAAGACAGCAAATTGCAGTACAGGTTAGCAAAACAATCCTCTGATCTAAAACCTTTGTAATTTCCTGAATAATAGGGATACTAGGAACATCTTTTTTTCTAATATTTGCTTTTGCACTCCCGTTTCTGACACAGAGCTCCTAAAACCCTTGCAATTCCTGAATGATAGGGGTGGTAGGAGCACCTTACACAGAGCTCCTAAATCCCTTAGAATTTCCTAGGTAATAAAAGAATGGGGATAGCTATTTTTTTAGAGTAGGTCCGTTAATGACAAATTCTTTTAGTTTTCCTTTATCTGAGAATGTTTTGATTTCCCTTTCATGTCTTTTGTTCTAAAGAGGAAACTCTTAGTAGGCTCTTAGTTTCAGGGTAGGGGCTGGTCACCAGAAAGACTAAGCCATGATTAGAAGCTTGGAAATTTCATGCCCAACCCCCATCCTCTGGGGAGGGAAGATCTGGAGAGTGAGTTTATAACTGATCAGGCCTGTGATGATGCCTTCATAAAATTCCCTAAACTACAGGGTTTGGTGAGCTTTCAGGTTGGCAGACACATCCAAATGCTGATAGGATGGCGCACCCTAACTTCCTGGGGGCAGAAGCCCTAGTGCTCAGGACCCTTCCAGACCTTGCCTTATGTGCCTCTTGATCTGCCTGCTGATTTGTACAGTATGTACAGTATAAACTAGTTAAGGTAGGCAGATTTTTCCCTGAGCTTTGTGAGCCATTTCAGCAACTTATCAAGTCTGAGGGAGGATTGTGGACAGAAGTGTGGATACCCTGGGGACCCATTACTCGCAACTGGTATCTAAAGTAAGGACACTCTTGTGGAACTGAGCCCTTAAGCTTGTTGAGTCTGACACTAACTCTTACTCATTAATGTCAGAATTTCATTAAATTATAGGACACTATGTTGGTGTCTGGAAAGTTGAAAAATTCCTGGGTGTGAGGGAAAAAAAAAAAAAAAAACATTTGGTGTGAAAAGTGTTCTTTGCATAGAGAAACAGTTTTTGTTCAGCAGGTTAAAATCTAAAGGATGGAAAAGGACATGCTGTGCAATCTATAACCAAAAGAAAGGACTACCTCTATGAATATAAGACAAAATAGACTTCAGAAGAAATAAAATTATACATACAAAGAGGATTACTATACAACGATAAAAGGGTCAATCCACCAAAAAGACAGAGCAATATTCAAGTATATGAACCAAACAACAGAGTTGCAAAATATGTATGTGTGTGTGGGCGGGGAACCTGATAGAATTAAAAGGACAAATCTACAACTTTAGCTGTTGTTTTCAACACCCTTCCCTTAACAATTGATAGACTAACTGCAGAAAAAATCAACAAGGATATAGAACTCAACAACACTGTCAACCAACAGGATCTAACCAATAACAGCAGAACACACATTCTGTTCAAGTGACTATGAAACATACCAAGATCCCGAACTATAAAAGAAACTCCAACAAATTTAAGAGAATCAAAATCATACAAAGTGTATTGTCCAAGCACATATAAATCAAATTAGAAATCAATAAGAGAAACATAACAGGAAAATAACAAAACCTGGAAATTAAATAATACAATAATCCAAAAATGAAAGAGGAAGTCTCAAAGGAAAATTAAAAATACATTGAACTAAATGAAAATTAAAAATACAACATATCAAAATTTATGGGGTACAGCTAAAGCAGTGCTGAGTAGGAATTTTAAAGCATGAAATGTATACATTAAAAAATAAGAAAAGTTTCACATCAATAATCTAAGCCCCCACTTCAAGAACCTAGAAAAAATAAGAGCAAACCAAACCCAAAGCAATCAGAAGGAAAAAACAATAATGATAAGATCAGAAATTATTGAAATTCAAAATGGAAAAATCTATGAAACAAAGAGCTATTTTTTTCAAAGATCAATAAAACTGACATACCTCTAGCAATACTGACAAAGTAAACAGAGAAAAGACACAAAGTACCAATATCAGAAATGAAGTAGTGGATATCACTGTACACAAATCCAATTAGTAAATAGGCAAAAGACATAAAGAGAGTTCACCAAAGATGTTATACAGATGGTAAATAAGCACATGAAAAGATGTTTGACAGCATTAGCCATTAGAGAAATATAAATTAAAACCACAATGATGTATGATTACATATGGATCAGAATGACTAAAATTAAAAATTGTGAAAAACCCAAATGACCGCAAGGACACAGAGACACTGGATCACTCACACTTTGCTACTGCGAATGTAAAATGGTACAACCATTCTAGAAAACACTTTACCAGTTTCTTCAAAAACTAAATGTAGCTACCATACCATCAGAGAGCAACTGCACTGTTAGGCATTTATCCCAGAGAAATGAAGACTTCTGTTCACAGAAAACTTGTACATGCATGTTTATAGCAGCTTTACTTGAAATAACTAAAAACTGAAAATAGCACATGGCACTTGTGTCCTGGAATTATACTCTTTGAGCATTTTACTTATTGGCTTCTACATCCTTTCCAACTAAAATATGACATGTTTGAGGTCAAAGTTCTTACCCACCTGTGAGATGTAGTATAGAGTGTTAAAGGATGACAACTGTGAAGCCAGACTGTGTGGATCAGATCCTACACGGTAGCTTACTGGACTTCGAAATGTTATTTGGACTTGGAAATGTTATTTGATTTCCCTGTGTCTTTATTTTTTTATCTGTAATAATGGTGATAATAAGGCTCCTACCTGCAAAGCACAATGAAGGTCCTGGCACATAGTAAGCTCAAACCCAAACACGTAGCTTCTCCCACCTAGCCCAGAGCCTGGCAAAGAGTAAATGCTTTAATAAATGTTTGTTGAATGAATGAATAAATGTGGAAATTAACGCATTATTAAGATTCTGAAATATTTTCCCAACAGCTGTTTAAATTGTCGACTTTATTCTATCCCTATCACTATAAATCTAATCAAGGCCCTTATGTCTTATTATATCAGTATAATAATCTCTGGCATAATAAATGAGATCATGTTTAACATACTTAGTGTGACACAAAATTCTCAATAATTATAACCATGATTAGATTACTACAGTCTTGTAAATTCCTTCACAATTCTATCACAGGGAATCATTCTCTCTTAATAAAGTAAAAATCTTACTCTCTTAATAAAGTAAAAATCTCGTTGAATAACATTTAAGAACTTACAATCTGACTTTTACCTAGTTTTATGTATAAAGAAAGTGTTCAAGGTGGCTGGACAGCTCAGTTGGTTAGAGCACAGTGTTCTTAACAACAAGGCTACCAGTTGGATCCCCATGTGGGCCACTGTGAGCTGTGCCCTCCACAACTAGATTGAAACAATTACTTGACTTGGAGCTGATGGGTCCTGGAAAAACACACTTAAATAAATAAAAGTTTTTTAAAAATGGTTATATGGATGCTTAAGGAACTTAGTGAAAACTTCAACAAAAAGATTGCAAGCATAAAAAAAGGACATAAAAACCATAAAAAAAACAGTCAAAAGTGAAGAATACAATAACTGAAATGAATAATGCATTAGGAGGTATCACCAGCAAAATAGATGAAGCAGAGGATCAAATCAGCAATTTGGAAGGCAAGGTAGCAGAAAACATCCAATCGGAACAGAAAAAAGAAAAAACAATTTTAAAAAATGAGGATGGTTTTAAAAAATAAGGATGGTTTAAGAGATCTCTGGGACGACATCGAGCATAAAAACATGTGCATCATAGGGGTACCAGAAGGAGAATAGAGAAAGCAAGGATTGAAAATCTATTTGAAGAAATAATGCCTGAAAACTTCCTAACCTGGTGAAAGAAATAGACATAGCCTAAAAAGTAAAGAGAGTCCCAAACAACATGAACCTAAACAGGCCCTCACCATGACACATTCTAATTAAAATGGCAAAGGTGAAAGACAAAGAGAGAATCCTAAAATCAGCAGAAGAAAGGCAACTAGTAACTTATATGGCAGCTCCTATAAGATAATAAGCTGATTTCTCAATAGAAACTTTGCAGACCAGAAGGAATTGGCATGAAATATTCAGTGATTAAAAAGTAAGAACCTACAACCAGGACTACTCTACCCAGTAAAGATATCGATTCAAAAGTGAAGGACAGGAAATAGCATTTTGGTCAAGGTAGTACAGTAGGTAAACACTATGCTTAACTTCTCTCATGACTACATCAAAATTACAACTAAACTACAAAACAACCATCATTGAGAATCTCCTAAAATCTTGCTGAACCAAAGCCCTACAACTAAGGATATGCAGAAGAAGCCACATCAAGACTGGTAGGAGGGTCAGAGATGCAAAATGGGCTGCTCCTATACTTGCATATGACCATTAAAAATCAGGATGGATATCTCAGCTGTGGATGTCATCCCAAAAGAGCAAGGGTTCCCAACCCCTCCCCAGTCCCAGGTTCCAGTGCTGGGGAGAGAAGTCCCCATAATTTCTGGTTGTGAAAACTAGCAGAGATTGTGACTGAGTGAGATAGAGGGTGGCTGGAGTCCCAGGCACTCCTCTTAAAGGGACTGCACATGGACTTACTGACAGACTCATTGGCTCTCAGCTCCAGGACTAGTGGAGCAGCTGAAAGAGGCAGGAGGGACATATGGTAGGGAACTGAGCTGTCTGGTTTCAGGACAGGGATGGAGAGGCAGCTTTCTCCAGGATAGAGGAGCTGATGGAAACCATTGTTCTTTGGTGAGCCCTCCCCCTTCCTGGCTGCCATATCTGAGTCTCCATCAAGCTGGCTAATGAGCCTCAGTCGCCACACCCTGGTAATTTGAGATCCCGCCCCAACCAACTTTTGGGCACACCCAAGCCACTTCCAGTGGCTTTTTCATACAAAATGTCTGCCTTTGCTCATGCTGCAGTCTTTCTGAGGGTCTCTCAAAGGTTCATGGAACCCAGACAAGCAGCATCTGGCTTGCACATGACCCATAGCTCTGGCTGAGCAGCCCTAGGCCCAGCACTAGTGGCAGCCAGCCTTGGTTCACAGCTTGGCCTCTCAAGGCACTTCCAAGAAGGTGATGGCCATCTGTGGATTATTTTGTGACTCCTGCTGGGTGGCCTCAGGTGGAACACTGGTTGTGGCTGAACTTGACCTGCAGTGGGTTCCCTCATTGGTGGCCCTAAGACTGATGCCCCTATAGACCAGGTTTGAAACAAGCTGGAGAATCACCCAGCCACCTCCAAGGATGACACACCCAAGGAGCAGATTGGGCAGGCACCAGAGTCCTGCTGAGGCAAGTCCTGCTCTGTAGGGTCAGCTTCTGCACCAAAATTTCTCCACTGTAGTCAAGGCCAGTCCTCACAACCAATGAGTAAGGGTCAATCCCTCCCATTGATGAGCAAATAGCAACCAAGACTGAACTACAAGAGGAGGGCACACACAACACACAAGGAACACAACTGGAGTGCGTGGCTCAAGTGACCAAGAAGATTGCACCACTGAGCCCCACAGGACACCTACTACATAAGGCCACTCTACAAAGCAGCCCTACATAATACTTAGGGGGGGGGAAAAAACACACAGGGAGGCAGTCCAAATGGGGAGACAAAGGAACATGTCTGAAATAAAAGAACAGAACAAAGCTCTAGGGAAAAAACTAAACAAAATGGAGACAAGTAATCTACCAGATACAGAGTTCCAAACATTGGTTATAAGGACGCTCAGTGATCTCAGGGAGAACTTCAACAAAGATATAGGAAACATAAAAATGGAAATAGATGACAATATTAAGAACTAGTCATAAATAAAGAATATAATAATGGAAATGAAGAATACATTAGAGAGAATCAATAGTAGATTAGATGAAGCAAAGGATTGAATCAGAGATTTAGAAGACAAGGTAGCAGAAAACACCCAATCAGGACAGCAAAAAGAAAAAAGGATCCAAAATATTGAGGACAGTATAATGGGCCTCTGGGACAACCTCAAGTGTACCACAATTTGCATTACAGGGGTACCAGAAGGACAGAAAGAGAGCAAGGAATTGAAAACCTGTTTGAAGAAATAATGACAGAAAACATCCCTAACCTGGCAAAGAAAATAGATGTGCAAGCCCAGGAAGTGCAGAGAGTACCAAACAAGATGAACCCAAAGAGGCCCACACCTAGACAAACCATAATTAAAATGCCAAAGGTTAAAGACAAAGAGAATCTTAAAAGCAGCAAGAGAAAAGCAGTTAGTTACCTACAAGGGAGTTCCCATAAAACTGCTAATTTCTCAACAGAAACGTTGCAGGCCAGAAGGGATTGGCACAAAATATTCAAAGTAATAAAAAGCAAAGACCTACAACCGAGATTACTCTACCCAGCAAAGATATCATTTAGAATTGAAAGATAGATAAAGAGCTTCGCAGACAAGAAAAAGCTAAAGGAGTTCATCACCACCAAACCAGTATTACAAGGAATATTAAAGGGACTTCTTTAAGATGAGAAAAAAAAAATTAAATATGAATAATAAAATGGCAATAACTACATCCCTATCAACAATTACTTTCAATGGAAATGGAATAAATGCTCCAATCAAAAGATAGGGGAGCTGAATGGATAAGATAACAAGACTGTTACATATGCTGCTTACAACAGACTCACTTCAGATTGAAAGACACACATAGACTGAAAGTAAAGGAATGGAGAAAGATATTTCATGAAAATGGAAACAAACAAACAAAGAAAAATCTGGGATAGCAATACATGTATCAGACAAAATAGACTTTCATACAAAGGCTATAACAAGAGAAAAAGAAGGACCTAGTAATCCCACTTCAGGGTATTTATCCAAACAAACCCAAAATGCTACTTCAAGGGGATATGGTCATCCATATGTTCATTGCAGCATTATTTACTTAAGGCAAGATATGAAGACAACCTGGGTGTCCCTGAGTGGATGAATGGATAAAGACGAGGTGGTACATATATACAATGGAATGTTACTCAGTCGTAAAAAAGAATGAAATCTTGCCATCTGCAACAACATAGATATGCTTAGAGGTTATTGTGCTGAGTGCAGTAAGCAGACAGTGCAAGACAAATGTCATATGATTTCACTTATAAGTGGAATCTAAAGAACAAAATAAACAAGCAAACAAAACAGAAACAAACTCATAGATACAGAGAACATTTTGATGGTTACCAGATGGCAGGGAGGTTGGAGGTGAGGTGAGGTGAGGTGAAAAAGGGGAAGAGATTAAGCACAAATTGGTTGTTACAAAGTAGTCATGGAGATGTAGGGTATAGCATAGGGAATGGAGTCAATAATATTGTGGATAACTATGTATGGTATCAGATGGGTACCAGATTTATTGGTGTAATAGATCGGAGTGGGATTGGGGGCAGGGTGAAAAGGTGATGGCATTAAGAAGTACAAATTGGCAGTTAAAAAATAGTCATGGGGATATAAATTAAAGCACGAGGAATATCGTCAATGACAAGATAATAACTATGCATAGTGCCAAGTGAGTACTAGACTAGTCAAGGAGATCATTTCTTAAATTATATAAATATCTAACCACTATGCTGTATACCTGAAATTAATATAAAACAATATGGAATGTCAACTGTAATTGAAAAAGTAAAAGGGGAAGGAAAAAGTGAAGAGAAATAAGAGGTCCAAATTTCCAGGTATAAAATAAATAAATCATGGGTATGTAAAGTATAGCATAAGGAATATAGTCAATAACATTGTGATAGCATAGTATGGTGTCAGATAGTAGCTGGACTTATCATGGTGATCACTTCTTTGGTATATAAATGTTGAATAACTATAGGGTATACCTGAAACTAATATAATATTCTATGCTAGCTATATTTTTAATTAAAATCTTTTTTTTTAAATCCACCAAGTTACTCACTATTTCCTGAGGAAGCCATGGGTCGAACTGAAATGTTCTTCTACTCTTCTTTATCTGACAAATATTTTCTTTTTAATAAAGCTGTCGTGCTATCATTTATCTGTACCCAAATCCCACCCATCTAAACCATTCTTCAAGCATTCATTTGTTATTTATCTTTTTTATCCCTGGGAGCCAACACAGTACGTGTCATAGAATAATGCTCATTAAAGTTTGTTCAGTTGAATTAAGGAAGAGAGAGAGAAGTGCTAAAGCCACCAGTTTTCAAAACTCCTGAAACCTGCACTAGTTTCTTTGGAATGTAATCATAACTGAGTGTCATGAGCAATATTTGGTAAAGTGCTTGAATTTCCAAGAAGTAGGACACTTTATAGGTATTATAAAAGGTTGCCACATGAATCTCCTAGTAAATTCTGAGTGTGTATCTCTAAGGACTGTATCCAAGCTGGGTATTAAAGGAGGCGCCACCATTTTCACCTCTTCTCTCCCTCATTCTCTGCCCCCAAGGAGCACTCCTCCCAACTAACTCCTGCTGTTAAACTCCCAAACACACACATGTGGGTCCATTCCTACTGTCTCCTTTCTATCTCTTTTAGGAAACTTCATTCACCTTTCCGTAAAAAATTCCAATTCTTAGGGTCCTATTCCCAGCTATTTTAAATAATATTAATACTTTGATAACTAACACAACTTACAGTTTTTCTTCTGCATATACTTCTGTCACATCATTTGAGCATTTGAGTATTTTGAAGTAATTCCTAGTTCGACTTCATAAATCCCAAGCAAGAATTTTACCTCATCCTTCAAATTACTGCCACCAGATAGATAGTGCCAATGACGAGATTATAAGCTTTATGGAACACTGAGCCCAACTGAGTCAGTATAAACCTGACTTCATTTCCAAAAATTAAAAACATCTATTAAAAAGGAATAAATGTATATTCATTATATAATTTAATCAGATTATTCTTAGAGAAAAAAGATACCACTATCAAGATACATTAATCTACTACTTTTATTTACTTAATTTTCTGTGTGGTAAAAATTTGTGACAACATTTTGGCAGGCGTTTCTAAATAGAGTTTTCCGTCAGAATTTTTTCCATATCTTCCATGAGCTAGTTCCTTTCTCATTGATAATTCACTCTCTGAAGACAACCAAGATGGTGCAGTAGGTAAATGCTGTGTTTACCTTCTCTCACAACCACATCAAAATTACAGCTAATCTACAAAACAACCATTATTGAGAATCACCTAAAATCAAGCTGAACTGAAGCTTTTCAATTAAGGACTTGCAGAAGAAGCCACAGACTGGTAGGAAGGTCAGAGACATGGCACGGGCTGGCCCCACACTCACATGAGACCATTGAAGATCAGGGAGGGCTGTTTCAGCTGTGGGATTCCCCACATTCCCAAGAGGAGTGAGAGGTACTAGCGCCACCCCACCCCAAGGTTCCAGGGATGGGGAGAAAAGTCCCCACAATTTTTGGTTGTGAAAAACAGCAAAGATTGTGACTGAGTGAGACAGTGTGGCTGCATTCACAGGTGCTCCTCTTAAAGGGACTGTGGGCAGACTTATCCACCAGTGGAATCATTCGCTCTGAGCTCCAGCACTAGGGCAGCAGTTGGAAAGGCAGCAGGGACACATGGTGGGTAATTGAGTTGTCTGGCTTGTGAGGGGAGCTGGAGAGGCAGCTTCCTCCTGGATAGGGAAGCTGGCAGAGGCCGTAGTTTCTTTCTTGAGCCCACCCCATTCCCAGCATGTGAACAAAGGTGGCCATCATTTCTGAGTCTCTGCCATTCATTTTCCACCACCCTGGAGATTTGAGACGTCACCCCGCCCAACTTTGGGGCACACTCAGGCTGCTTTCAGTGGCTTCTTCATGCAGACTGCTTGCCTTGGCTCAAGCTGCACTTTCCTAGGGTCTCTCAAAGGTTCATGAAACACAGGCAAGCAGCATTTGGCTTGAGCGTGGCCTGTACCTCTGGCTGAGCAGCCCTAAGCCCGCACTAGCGGCAGCCGGCCTTGGTTCACGGATTAGCCTCTCAAGGCGCTTCCAAGTACAGCACTGGCAGCAGACATTTGTGGATTTCTTTCTGGCTCCCACTGGGTGGCCCCAGGTGGGGCACAGGCTGTGGCTGAAGTAGACATACAGCAGATCCCCAACCAGCTGGCCCTGAGGCTGGTGCCCCTCCCCCCCCCTTCAAAACAAGTTAGAGCATCACCCAGCTGCCTCCAAGTATGATACACCCAAGGGGCAGATTGAGCAGACACCAGAGTCCTGCTGAGGCAGATCCTGCTCTGTAGAATCAGCCCCTGCACAACAACTCTTCCACTATAGTCAACGCCAGTCCTCACAACCAGTGAGCCCAAGGGTCAGTCACTCACATTGATGTGCATTGATGTGTTGAGTCTATCAACCAAGACTCAACTACAAGAGGAGGGCACACACAACCCACACAAGGGATGTACCTGGAGCGCATGGCTCAGGTGACCAGAAAGACTGTGCCACTGAACCCCACAGCACACCTACTGCATAAGGCTACTCTCCTAAGACTGGGAGACATAGCAGCCCTACCTAATACATAGAAACAAACAAAAGGGAGGGAGCCAAAATGGGGAAATAAAGAAACATGTCCCAGATACATGAAATACATGAAAGAACAGAACAAAGCTCCAGAAAAAGAACTAAGCAAAACGGAGATAAGCAATCTATCAGATGCAGAGTTCCAAACATTCGTTATGAGAATGCTCAATGATCTCATAAAAATGAAGATGGAAACCATTAAAAAAGAACCAGTCAGAAATAAAGGATACAATAATGGAAACGGAGAATATATCACAGGGAATCAACAGTAGATTAGATGAAGCAGAGTATCCAACCAGCAATGTAGAAGATAAGGTAGCAAAAAACACCCAACCAGAATAGCAAAAAGAAAAAAACAATTCAAAAAATTGAGGAGAGTTTAAGGGGTCTCCAGGACATCAAACATAACATTCGCATTATAGGGGTACCAGAAGAAGAGAGAGAGCAAATAATTGAAAACCTGTTTTAAGAAATAATGACAGAAAACTTCCCTAACCTGGTGAAGGAAATGAACATACAAGCCCAGGAAGCACAGAGAGTCCCAAACAAGACAAACCCAAAGAGGCCCACACCAAGACACATCATAATTAAAATGCCAAAGGTTAAAGACAAAGAGAATCTTAAAAGCAGCAAGAGAAAAGCAGTTAGTTACCTACAAGGGAGCCCCCATAAGACTGTCAGCTGATTTCTCAACAGAAACTTTGCAGGCAAGAAGGGAGTGACAGGAAATATTCCAAGTGATGAAAATCAATGACATACAACCAAGATTGTTCTACCAGCAAGGCTGTCATTTAGAATTGAAGGACAGATAAGGAACTTCCCAGACAAGAAAAAACTGAAGGAGTTCATCGTCACCAAACCAGTATTACAAGGACTCTTAGAGGGACTTCTTTAAGATGAGAGGGAGGTTAAGGACAGGTGAAAGGGGAAAGAATTAAGAAGAACAAATTGGGTGTTATACAATAGTCATGGGGAGTAGGTTATAGCATAAGGAATATAGTCAACAATATTATAATAAGTAGGCATGGTGTCAGATAGGTACTAGATCTATCAGGGGGATAGATGGGAAGGACATTGGGGTCAGGGTGAAGAAGGTGAAGGCATTAAGAAATACAAATTGATCGTTAATACAGTATGGGGAATATAATCAACAATATTGTAAAGATCATGTAAGGTGCCAGATGGGCACTGGACTTATCAGGGGGATCACGTCACAGACTGTGTAGGTGACTGACCAATGTGCTACACACCTGAAGAGCTGAAGTAGAATAATATTGAATGTCAACTATAACTAAACATATAGGTATATATAGTCACAGGATGTGGAGTACAACACAGGGAAGATAGTCGATGGTATTGTAATAGCTATATAAGATGTCAGAGGGGTAGTGCCTTGGGGGGTGGGCTATCACTTTATGAGGGGTTTAAATGTCTAATTATTACATTGCTTTGTACATCTGAAACTAATAAAAAATAGAAATTTTTAAAAATGAAAAAATAATAACTCTCTGACCGATATCAACCTATACTGGGTTAGGGTGTACTTCCCCTGGCTGGTTTTAACCCTCTGTCACTGTTTCACATTGACCCCCTATTTTACTGATTGTGCATCTCTCTACCACCCAAGGAATAGAACTCTAATCAAAATTTAAATCTATGCCTTTGAAAAAAATTAAAAAATAATAAAATCTATGCCTTTGTTTTCTCTTTCCTTCTATAACTGATATCAAGTCTGGTCATAGAAACACGTTTTTCAATTGCAACCTGAGCAAATTCCACAGGCTCCCCCACCTCTTCATATAGAACTTCCAGTCCCAGGCAAATTCCATGTTCCCAAATCCCCAGCCAGTCACAACTGCCAATCTGCAGGTAAGCAGGGTCTCCCAGGTGATCGATGCAGCAACAAGGGTCAAGCCTCTCTCCCACTTGGGTTAAACTCTAAGGGTGGGAATCAGAGGTGTTGCTCAAACTTCACTGCTAATATTTTTAGTGAAATGGATTTCTCTATTTTTACTTATTCTCTTTCCCTGTTAAAAGACAAACATGACACTTTCATGTTCAGAATCATTTTCCTCTTCAATGTCTAAGGCTTTATGGCTGAGCCAAGCATGGCTCTTTTTGCTTTTAGGATGAAGTTTCCACCCCGACATGCTCATCCTATACAAACAGGTCTGAAGTGCCCCAGCATCACATCAGACATATCCAGAGTGCCTGAGCCCTGGGAGAAGTAAAACCCAAGTTCAAGTTGATTACTCACCACCTATTATGACTAAGTGAAGAAATGACAAAATTGGTTGTATTTTTCCATTTCAAAAGAGAACATCTCAAAATGATAATACCTTAGCCCAAAGAAACAAATGCCTAAGAGCAAAACTTCGAACAAGAGTGAAGTTTGAGACAACTTCCTCAAAAACTACAGGCCTTTCTTAACACACACAGGATTGCTTTGATGAGCGTTATGAGACAGCCTATCAGACAGCCTCCAGCCCTGGGTCCTAAGTAGCCCAGGGCGTATGTTTTCCTGTGTCTAGGACACAGAGATCGGCACTCAGGAGCTGGCCAGCTGCCACTCACAAAGAGAACCTTCACACAGGTTTATTGTGGTAATTGTAGCTTCCAAAAACAACTTGACATTTAAGTGTTGCCGCTAATTATTCTAACAATCAACCTACTGTTTTCCAGTACCACCTAGAGTTTCTTTCATTTCCATTCAAGTTCTCTTTTTGAAATGAAAGTCATTTCCTACCTGAGTACTTTTGCTTTCTATTTGTGCAGATTTGTGAAAATCTTTCCTCTAGATTTGTTGTTAAAGCTATCTAAAGCTGCTCTCTATTCTACTTTTAGAAGGTTTCTTTTCAAAGTGTATAGGCAGTGGTTGATCATTCAGTTGTTACATTGAGCATTTGCTCAGGGTAGGGACGGGAGAAATCAGGGCATTGACATTTATAGAGCATTATACTGGGCTCCTTACATAGATGTGAAAGCCTCACAACTTTCCTCGAGGATGAGTAGTAATGCCTTCATTTTATAGATGGAGAAACACAGGCACCAAGAGGCAAAGTAATATGCTCAAGGTCATGCAGATCTTAAGGTACAGAAACTGGGTTTTAGCCCAGATCTGTCCAATTCCAGATCCCATTCCCTCTCCATCTACCAAAAGCCTTGCATGAGTCAGAAAGAGAGTTCCATAAATGGTTCTCACCACACCAGGCTGGGCCCTCCTTTTCAGTATAGCAACACACCTCTTATTAGATGTTTCTGTATATACCATGTTAAAAGAGTATTTATGCCTATTGTTTGTCTCCAAACAGATGTCTCCATTGTTTTGTCTCATTTGTGTATTGTTTTGTACCTCAGATGTGCACAGTTCTAGAATTAATGCATAATTTCTTACAAAGTCTTAGCCTGTAAGTGTACCCTGTCTCTCCTAAAAACTATTCATTTGGATGAAATTACTTGGGAATATTTAGCTAAATTACAGCTATTACTGAGGTATGAATTCAGGCTGATAGATTTAAATTTACAATCTGAAAAGATCTTGCTTCTAGATGGTGCAGTTAATTGTTACCTTCTTTAGTGAGTTGAAAATTTTCCTTTATATAAGATGATTGGGGCACAGTGGATTGGGAGAACAGTGAGCCTTAAAATCTATAACAGTTTGATAAGCTGATATGAAATGGAAATTAATGTTAATATAAATCGGTAAACACTAATCAGACATATTAGGTGAAAGTTACATACCAAATATTTGTATAGACCATGCCTGGAAAGCTGAGTATTTAACTTTCCCTGTAAACTTTCTTGAATTTTGATTTGTGTGGGCAGCTTTGCTAAACAGGTCTCCAAAGAAATACTCAACCAGTGAGGTCAGTTTAGTTAAGCATCTGTGAAAAAAATAAAATGTGTATATAAGAATCTAAATTGTTGAGTCAACACCACCTAGAGAAAACACAGCAGCCATGTGCAAATACAACTAAGCAATTTTGAAATCCTAAAGTAATTTGCAACATATTATCTGACTACAATAGCCTACAACCACATCTTGCATATAAAGGGCAAAGCGGCCAAGGTTTTAATTTGGGCAAAATTCATGTCACCTATTTTGGGTTGATCGTTATTTCAACAACTGAGTTCTGTAAGCAAATAAAATTATTTAATTTTTAAAATATTTTTTTCTCTTTCCCTTATGGTGGGAAGCGATCTGTAGTGTATCAGCACACCCATTCTCTGTAAAAACAATCCCCAATTTTCTCAAAGTTCCCCCTAGAAAATGTTCTATCATCTTAACAACACAAAACACTATCTCCTGCTCCTGGTACTATACTCATTAGCAGCATCGTTCACTTGTATTTATCACATTTTATCTTGTATTATTAGTTACCTTTCACAATTTATTATTTGTTATCATACATGTATGCAATTTGTACACCAACAATAGACTGTACAGTTCTGGAAAACGAAGTTGACTATCCATCTTTATAGCCTCCCCAGTGCATAACATGATGCTGTATATGTGTGATTAATACAGAGCTCATGACTTACCTAGCACTGTTTTTCTAAAATTTTAATCAGGGTTATCTTCTTTGATAAACATGAAATATTTCCTTTAAAATATTCTGCTGATATGGAAAATTGAATTAGATCATATTTTTTTAGTCAATATATGGATATCTGTGTTGAGATTGATATGGATAGCTATATGGTACTGAGACATTAATAAAAATAATACAAACTCTAAACATAATTTGCTAGAATTATAGAACTAAAATACAAGAACAGGCCTCGAGAGATTGTCAAATCATCATTCAAGCTCATCATTAAATGATCTTTTAACCATGTTTCAAAACATAGTATAAATGCTATAATGTCTAAAATGCTTTTTATCAATAGAATGTATTATGTATGTCATTCATTAATAACTCTAATATATTACATCAACTGAAATGTTTTGTTACATATTTACTGCTCTGCAGTTGCCAGATAGCATTACAGTATAAATTTTTCTAAAGCACTGATTCTTCCCAACATTGGTTCACCTGCTTGCTTTGGCAGCTCTAACAAACATTCTCTAATTTTATTATTCCATTTCTTTTCCAATGATCTAATGCCTTTTATATTTTTTCATTTTGATATTTTGATATAGAAATTCAACTGACATTCAGCATGTGCTTAGTTCTAACGTTGAATAATTCATAAAGCAAATGTATGATGAGATTGATAAGAATCTCTGGATCTTACCATGAATTCTGACTTTCTTGGAAGACAGAGGAGAGGGATATATATCATAACAGTACCAAAAATAGACAAATTGACTGATGAAAATGACAATTTTCCAGTTTTTTTAATGTATCAACCTTTAACAATCTAAGATAGTTAAACTTTGAATAAAAACTCAAAGCCTTCCCCTATCTGCATCCATTACAAACACAAACTACATCTAATCTGTGAAAGCTGACTCTTATGTTAATTCCAAACCTAATCTTCAGAGGCCAATCCTAAAATTAGCATGGTGTACTCATAATAATGAGCAAGAAATCCTGGTGTCCTGGTGTCCAAATCCCTGCCCAAATTTCTAATAGTCATTAACTTTGAGTCCAAGCACCATTGCTGAGACAGACTTTTGAAACTTCCGCTGCACTGAAACATTTTGAGGTACACCAGAACTGGGAACAACTTTATTGTTTGTGAGGGAACCTAACAAACAACTCTAAAGAAGGAAATCTTATTTCACAATTGAACTATCAAACCCCAGGTGAACTGAGATGAGTGGCAGCTTTGTGAGACGAGAAATCTCAAGAGAAAATCCCAGTGAGGAGAGAAGTGCAGCATAGAAATGGAAGCAGAAAGAAAGTGGGAAAATGGGTTAAGGAGCTAGAAAAAGGAAAAAGGGAGGATACCAAGGCCAAATCTAAGAACTTTGTAGGAAGTAAGAGGGCAGGTAATTCTGTCTCCCAGCTTTCTGAAAGCCACTCCCATTCCAACTCTCTTACACACACACACACACATGCACACAATCACACACCACACACTCTACCAAGGTTAGATCACGAATTATAATAGTCCACACTGATATGCTCAGTTAAGCAAAGGAGAGTGGCAAAAAAAAAAAAAAAAAGAAAAGAATCCTTGACCTGCCTAGAATGTGGGGCAGGTTGGTGAAGATGGGT
Source organism: Rhinolophus sinicus (assembly GCF_057876585.1). Lineage (NCBI taxonomy): Eukaryota > Metazoa > Chordata > Mammalia > Chiroptera > Rhinolophidae > Rhinolophus > Rhinolophus sinicus. Next base: position 36,486,253 of record NC_142507.1, read on the forward strand.
AGATCAAGATGAAGGAGATGAACTATGAAGGAGAGCTTGAAAGGGCACCAGAACACCTCAGCATCTCCTTTTTAAATTACATTTATTGGGGCGACATTGGTTAGTAAAATTATATATGTTTCAAGTGTACATTTCTGTAATATATTATCTGTATATTGCACTGTGTGCTGACCACCCAAATTCCAATCTCCTTTCGTCACCATATATTGACGCCCTTTACTCTCTTCTATGTCTCCCTCTCCCCTTTCCCTCTGGTAACCACTATACTATTGTCCATGTTTATAAGTTTTTGTTTGTTTGTTTATTTGTCTTGTTTGTTTGTTGCTTTCAGTTTTACATCCCACATATGAGTAAGAGTGAAATGATAAGGTTCTGAACTTTTTCTGTATGACTTATTTTGCTTAGAATAATACTCTCAAGAGCCATCCATTGTTGCAAATGATAGTATTTTATCTTTTCTTATTGCTGAATAATGTTCCACTGTGTGTGTGTGTGTGTGTGTGTGTGTGTGTGTGTGTGTGTGTGTGTATCCCATCTTCTTTATCCAATCATTTATCAAAGGACACTTCGGTTGTGTCCATGTCTTGGCCTCCATGAATAGTGCTGCAGTGAACATAGGGGTACATATATCTGTACGAATAAATGTTTTCAAAATTTTCAGGTAGATACCCAGAAGAGGGATTGCTGGGTCATATGGTAATGCTATTCTTAATTTTTTGAAGAACCTCCATACTGTAAAAGCAAAAATAAATGAATGGGACTACCTCAAATTAAAAAGCTTCTGCACAGCAAAAAGAAGCCATCAAAAAAACAAAGAGGCAACCAAACAAATGGGAGAAGATATTTGTAAACAACACCACCAATAAGGGGCTGATATCATATATATATATATATGAAACTCATACAACTCAACACCAGAAAAACAAACAATCCAATTAAAAAATGGGCACAGGACCTGAACAGACACTTCTCCCAAGAAGACATACAAATGGCAAACAGATATATGACAAAATGCTTAACTTCACCAGCTATTAGAGAAATACAAATCAAAACCACCTTACGCTGTTAGAATGGCCATTATCAACAAGACAGGTAATAACAAGTGTTGGAGAAGTTGTGGGGAAAAGGAACCCTCATACACTGTGGATGGGAATGTACATTGGACCGCCACTTTGGAAAACAGCATCTTATCTAGCACCTGCCTCCTGACAGACTGGAATCATTACATTGCACAGTGTTTTTGCTTAGTGGTGGTTCACCATGACTATGTAAGGAAAAGCTGTTCTGCAGGGGAAGACACCTGTTTGAGGGGTACTCTTCCTTTTCCCTCTTTGGGCTTATATTAAGAGAGATAGATTAATAGACATTTCTCTTTCTAAAGTCTTACTCGGAATTTTCTTTTAGGCAAATCTGCCAAACACTTACTGATATTGCTACTTTTTTGTAACATAAAAACTAGAATTGAGATATTCCCAATTTTACTTAAACGATTAAATTTTTATGTTCCAGCATTTTCCTATCTGAGGAAAAATAATAACTAAACTATAGCTGTAACTCCCCCCCAAAAAATGAAAATTTTAATGCAAATTAGGGAAAACCTTCCTTAGAGAACATTATCAAAAACAGAATAGGTTGCCTTTAGTGACACAGAGGACTTCACTACTTCTTCGAGCAGAATCTGGGCCCTAAAAAATGATTAGAGAAGATTCATGAATCAGGCAGTTCAGTGAAGTCAAATGTATGCTGTGTTGTGTGAGTATGCGTGTGTAGAGAAAGAAAAAAAATATGGTAAAATATTAGCAATTATTGAATCCAGGTGGAAAATATATGGGCATTTGTTATTCTGTCAACTTTTCTGTAGTTTTGAAAATTTTATAATGTTGAGAAAAAAATACCTCTGCAAACTTATTATGTGTATAACACATAATAAGCATTCCCAGTCAAGTTATTATATTATATTCTAAGTATTCTTTTGTGATCTTTTTTCACCAAATATGTATACTTCTCCATATGAATAAATTTATGTTTACATTATCGTTTTTAAAGCAGTCCATTGTATGGCTTTGCTTTAACGTTTTAAAACTAATTCTCATTAGTATATGAGATATTTAGGTAGTTTCCACTTGTTTTTAATTTAAATAATACAGCAATGAGCATCTTGTATACATATCTTCACTTGTGTGTGATTACTTCCTTACAAAATACCTAAAAGTGGAAACATGGGGTCAAAGAGTACACATATTTTACACTTTGAAACAGTGGTGGCAAGACTACTTTTCATATAGTTTGGTTGTGTATTCCCTCCCACAGTGTGTGAGAGAGCCCATTTTCTGAGTCTCACTGAACATTGGTTATTACCAATTTTTAAAATATTTTCCCATGATAAGATCATAGGCATTCTTTTAATTTGCATTTATTTCATCATTGGTGAGTTTAAACTTTATTTCATATGTTTACTGGCCATTTGTGTTTTTTCTTTTGTGTTTCTCCTGGAGTATCCAGTATTCCTTATTAACTTTATAAACATCTTGTAATATCTCTTACATAAAAAAGTTGTGTACTTTTTGTCTTTCAACTTTGCTTGCAGTGCTTCCTGTCATTAAGATATTTTCATGTTACCAATCTGTGAATTTTTCTTTAGATTTTAGCTTTAGATGTCATTTTTAGAAAGTCCTTTCCTATCCCTAGATTATGAAAATCTCACTTAAAATTTTTTGCACTATCATTACAGGTTTTTGTTTTTGTTTTTACATTTAAATTATAATCTATTGGGAATTTAGTTTGACATTAAATAACTAGACTTTTTATTTTGTTCTGGTGCTCCCCAAACTGAGAACAATAAGTATTTTTCTTTCGTGGTTTCATGTCTTTCCCACGTGCCGTTCACCAACACTTCAGGATTATTAATTCGGCATCCTAATTCAATTTATTCTCTACTTCTAAATTGCTTGCCAATTGTGGTCAGTTGAATTTTAAAAAGTACTACTGACACCAATATTCATGCAGTGATATTTCAGAACATTCATACATATTTCTGAAGTTCTGAAAAGTCATTTCAAAACCACCCAGGTCCCTCTAAAGTATAAGCTTTCCTGCCACCCTACTAGCAGGAAATGGGCTAAGTGTCTCTGCTCATTTAAGAAGTGAGTTAAGTAAAAGGTAACATTTATAGCACTCTGACAGTTTATCAATGTCTCCTGCTGACAGAAAAGGACTAACTTTTCTCCCATGCTACTGTCACTTCACTTCCTCCACACATGTGACAAGTCAGTGTGCAGCGTTTTCTTCACAAAGACTTTTCAGGTTTCCTCTGATCACAGACCTGACATTAGATAGAGAAACCTGAAACCAATGGTAAAGAAAAGGAATCTATCCCACTGTATTATCAAAAATTGGTCTCCTTCTTTTATTCAAGTTTACCTATAAAGGTTTCCTCATCACTCAGTGATAGCCATGAGTCTGGAGTCTCTGTGTGTGTTTAGTGGAACTGAGCTGAGAAGAGGTATATTTCTTCTGTTCCTTCAGAATAAAGTATAAGGCCTTTTCCTTTTTTTTTTTTTTTTTTTTTTTTTTCATAAAATGGTTAATGAAGTACTATGAAAAATAGATTTCCATGAATCAGGCAGTACGAACTTAATGCATTTGCTATTTCCAAATCACAATGGCTCCACTTTCTCTCTCATCTAAAAACTAATAACCTCAGTGTCTCAAATCAATGAATTTGTTTCCTTTCGAACAAGCTACTTCAGGCCTAACGTTAAAAACTGCTCTGAGACTGTTAATCACAATTTTATTTCATCAACCCCAAGCAGGTCATAGCCTGTCCTTCCAACAATACCATCCCACCCTTTTCCCCACCAATTCCTCCAGGGAACTAAGCATCATTCTTGCATTTGTTAGTCTTTTGTTGTATTTTTTCCCCAGTCACTAGAATAAGGATGAAGTCATCTAGTTAAACAGGTTTTTCTTCCCAGTCAAGAAAAACCAGGCCAGGCCCTTCCATAGGATAGCCACTGTGGTTATTTAGAGATTACTTACTGAGTTATGTGACCTAAGAAACTGAGCCAGAAGGCACTAGAAATTCTGCCACATTCTACTCACCTGGTCAATGATGTAAGCAAGTACAAAGTCTGCGAAACTTAAGTGCTTAACATCTACAGTCTTGTTGCATTCATGGAGTTCACCATTCAAACTAGAGTCCACTGAGGATAGGAAAATTAGCATAAAATTGGATACTTCACAATTATTTTTGGAAATGTAAGCTATTAGGCAGTCCACTACTCCCTGTGTACTTGAACTGCTTTTTTTTCATTTGGTCTCTGCCTAAACAGTGTCAGTCTAGATCACAGAAAGATTGGCAGCAAGATAATTGGGAGGTACTTACCTTTTGAAGAGCTATGATGTAGCCATGTGGAATACACCCTGTTTCAGATAGAAAGCTTGCAAGCTTTGGCATGTCTCCCTTTGCAGGTCTGCCAGCCTCCGCACATTATGTTTTGAAAGCACTTCCTCCAACTGCCGCTGAATTGGCAGGGCGGACCTTCTGTGGATCACTTTTTCCATTCTCTCATTCTTGCTTAAGCATGGTGTTCTGTTGTCTGTCAACCTGCTATTCTAGACCAGGGCCTGCCCTTGGCCTGATGAAAAACCTGGGAGCTGTTGGAAAAGAGAAAGCCCTGTTAATGGTTCATACCATACTGTCAGGCATTTGAACCTTCCTCAACTCCCCAGCCACTTACTACTGGCTCCTATGCAGTAGGAAGGGACAGAGCAGAGGGCTTGTAGTAATTTGGTTTGTTTAAACCAGACTCTTTTACTCAATGAGCACTGGTCTCCTCGCATATCCTACGCATGTGTGATGTGTAGCCAGAATCCACATTGGTCCTCATGAAGCCCAGGGATCATCTCTATGACCCAGCCCAGAGCTATCAGTGACATCTCATGAGCTGTGCTTTTTGATCCAATGGAGGAATGTTATTTTAATCACCTCCCAAATAAAAAGTGAAATCAACAGTTGTTTATCGAGCGCCAGCTCTTTGCTCAGCACAATCTAGAATATTCAGTATGGTCCAAATGTGGTACAAGGCCATGATCATTGTCATCAGGGTCCTTAAAATTCTATTAAGGAGACAAGACCACATCCAGAGCCATAAGTTAAATAGTATGGTATAAGTCTTAGTAATATAGGTGATAGGAATTTTAAAAAGAAAAGTTGTGAGTGAGATGGAAGTTTGAGGGAATATTTCATGAAGGAGGTTGAATTCAAAAGATGAATTGATGGTATTTTGCTTTGTAGAGAAAGTCAGGAAGTAGGAAAACTGAATGCATCACAATGACAGACTTTGATGTTTTCAAGGGACAGTTGAAAAGGAAGTGTCTTTTACCGAAAAATATATTTCTAACGATAATACTAAGAGTTACCACTTAATGACTGCCTACTATGTGTCATATACATAATAATAATGCCATGTATGACATAATGTATAATGACATTTAGTCTACATAATAAACACAGATACTATTATTAGCTTCATTTAAAAGATAATCAAACTAAACTTTAAAAGTAGTTTGCTCAACAGCACAGTAAGCAGCAGTGCTAAGATTCAAACACAGCTCTGTTAGACTCTAGAACCAAACTTTGACCAGCTTCACTCAGACCTCATGCTGTATTATTATCACTCACAAAAGGACAATGCTTGAACACTAGTTGGTCATAAAATTCACAGTCAGAGCCCATGTTGCTCAAGGTTCCTAAAGCTTTCATCCTTGAGTGATGTTAGTTCAAAGAACTATAATAGCAGTCTACCTGAGGAGCGCACCAGACTCTTCAGCATGTGACTTTCAGAACAAATAGACTGTCGTGCTCTATTGGTGAAGAATGTGGACACCAGTGCCTATAGAGTTATACTGCTGCTCACTATAGTCCAGAGTATCCCTAGAATTTACAACCTAGCCCTACATAATTGGCAAACAAAAGAATTCCTTGTGTTGTATAGGGACAATGCTTACTTAAGTCCCCACCAAGACCTTCCAGACTTCTTGGCCTGTCTTAGGACAAATGTGAATACTTTAGGCCTGCCTACTTGTGACTAGGCTCAATCTAGATTGTTACAACTGCTGTGCTATAAGTAGAGTCCCTGAACCACCCACCACTTAGGCCATCTATGACATAAACCTCAATAATACCCAACTGGATCCATGGAGCCAATATCCATGGATCCATGTGAATCTGCTCTTAATGTCCAAGTCATAGTAATTTGTTCATTTATTCAATAAATATTTATTGAGTGCCCATTATGTGCTAGTGGTCCCTGTTCTGTCACACAGTGGTCTCAGGAAAGGATATTTTCTTACCGCCCCCCCCCCCATTTGTCCTTCCCCATCCTTATCCATAGTGGGAAGTAGGATATGTTGTCTAACTAATAACATTAAGGTTATGCTATGAAAGCTGATCAGTATTAGTAAGAGAGAATTGCTGGCTTGTGGGAGTTGCAGTCTAACAAGTACAGGGCTATTTCTTAGTTTTCCTAGGACAGAATCAAAAATGAATCCCATTGGTCTTGTATATATGTTGATGGGAGCAGGATGGAGCCAGGAAGGATGGCAGAGGGGTGTAAAAGGAAGGTGGAAATTTGGAAAAGCAGATAGAGGAGATTTCCAGGGTCCACCTATTTTAGTTATCCATCGCTACATAAAAATTTACCCCCAAAATGTGGTGATTTAAAACAACAATAATCACTTATTATCTCTCTGGGTTTCTGTGGATATGGAATGCACAGGACATGGTAGAGAAATGGCTTGTCTCTATTCAGTGTCTGAGCCGCAGCTGGTAGGCTCATGGTCAGAGGGCGGAACACCATCACATGGCTTCTCCAAGTGGCCTGGACTTCCTCACAACATCGTGGCTGGGTTCCATAGGCAAGCATCACATGTAAGAGACAGAGGAGGGACTGAGAAGAGAGGCAGAAGCTGTATCCTTTTTGTGATCCAGCCTCAGAAGTCACAAAGCATCACTTTTGCCATGCTTGATCCCAACCTAGATTCACAGGATGGGGACCTAGGACCCACCCTTTTGGTAGACCAACCTCTAGGTGGTATAAGTCACACTGTAAAAAGAGCATGTGGAATTGATAAATTTATTTGTAAGGCCATCTTTATAAAACACAATCTATTATATCACTTATAGCTGAATCTGAATAGACAATTAGATGATTCAATGTATATAGTAACTAGATGTTTTGGCACTTTCCTCTAAATTCTAAGGATGTTGGGCATTTTTTGGTAGTCATTTTTTACATGTCTTTACACATGTCATAAGATAGTGTTATTATGCTGAATCATTCTATTATGGACATCATAAAGCTGGAAACCGAGGTCCTCAGAGTCCTTTTCCCTATGGGGTCGCAAGCTAGAGTTGGCCAAAGAGAAACTAGTATGAGATTTGATAGGTGGAAGTGAAGCAGTGGGCCTGAGTCTCTGAAAGGCACTGAAGTGAGATGTAGTGAAAGACAGAGAGCGTTGCCCAGCCAGGTCCCAGCTTGTCTTTGCTCTACAACCACACATCCAGCTCTTTTTCCTCTGCTGACTCTGCTGACCAATGGTGGCCTCATGCCCACCACCAGATGCTTGGCTGTGGACCCACAGAGTCAGTAGCTGTACAGATCATCAGCTTTCCCTAGACATTACACAAGTTCCTGTTCTCATTCCTGCTTCAATGACTGGACAAACTTAACTTCTCAGATTTTCCCTGCAACTCCAACTTCTCCACCTATGCAAGTGCGTTAAGAGGAAGAGCTAGTCACTTTTCTCATCCCCCAACTTTTTAAAGTTCACTCCATCAGGTCCTCCCACACTTTTAAAAAGTCTAATGCCTGTAATAAATCCTTGATTTGATAACACTCACAGTGACTCTGCCTCGCTGGCTGGACTCTGACTAATAGAGTTCCATATGGAAAATTCATGAAAGCATCTGAATCAGTGATAGCAGCAAATCCATTTCCTGCCTGTTAAGGCAATATGAATACTGGCACACCGAGGGGCTTTTTAATACTATATAAGGTCCCAAGCCAAGTAGTGGCAGGGACAATCCACCTAATAAACTAAGGTACTGTACCTCTAGCTACATGACAGCCACAGGTAGAGAGAGGTAGTTCTCTCTCTCTGTCTCTCTCATTCTCTTTCTCTTTTTCTATTAAAAATGCCTATATTCTGGGACTTGCAAATCTAGGAAAATATAGAGTCATGAGGAGCGGAAGTATTTCTTGGCAACTGACTAATCTACAACAACACCACTACTCATCAGCATTGAGTCCTGAAGGTCACAAAAGCCACACCTTAGTTCACATGACCATCTAATACCCAAGTGAAACAACACACTCCAGACCTTGAGGGAACGACTTGCCTAACAAAACAAGAACAACAATGAGTTTCTGTTAGAAAGCGCTTCCTCTATAATACTGAGAGAACAGAAACACAGTGGCTTCTGTTCCAAGGCCAACGTCCCCTTGGGAGAGGACATGCTCACATTTGTTTTCCTACCTTTCCAGTCTGGCTCCACTGCTTCAGGCTGCACCGCTTTGATCACTGTCATCAGGAATCAGCTACAGCTGTCACCTTCCAGACATCCCCTTGAGCATTCTGTATCATTGTCCCTTCCTTATAATGTAGCAAGTGTCTACCACGCATTCAGACTTCAGTCCAGGACCAAAGTAGCTTGTATCTTAGCCCGTCTCCTATAGGAGTAGGCCTGTTCTTCATTGCAAAATACAACTCCCAACACATCAAAACCAAGCCTCAGTCTTAGATTTCCTGAAAGACTGAGTAGAGCACTCAGGAAGGGGCTAAGTCAGTGAACCATTAATGCAGACACTCAAGTTGTTTTTCTAATCCAACAAGAACTATCAGAAGAAGTAAAGAGCCTTTCACAAAACAACCTCAGCCTCCATGTCCTTAACCCAAAGCCACAGCTGGACAGAATTGTCCTATCAACAATGCGCTTGGTGCAGATGGCTCTTATTAAATGAAATTATTCATGAAACTGATATCATACCTTAGAGACAGCTCTGTCAGGTGTGCTAGAATAAGAGAAGGTCTAGGACAAATCACAAGTGCTCAAGCCCACTACTGTTTACCTATTTCCGACGTCCATCAGAACATTTGTCCAAGTCACATATGCATTAAAACAACTAACATCAAAATCAGACAATACCTTCTTAACACCCTTGTTAACTGAATGCATTGGAAATCCTGTGCTGTAAAACTATATAGTCTAAAAATATTAATTAAATGAAAAATCAGTTTAAATTTTCTTTATGTATATAAAGAATCAAATACTGGTTTAATGTGAACAGGAAAGAGAAGAGGAAAAGACATTCATAGACAAGAGCAGTAGTTCTCAAGGGGGGTAATTTTGTCCTTTGGGCTATATTTAGCAAGATCTGGAGATATTTTTGGTCATCACAAATGGAAGGAAAAGGAGCTGCTACTGGCATCTGGTTAGGAGAGGCCAAGGATGCTGCTAAAGATCCTCCAATGCACAAGACAGCCCCGCACCAAATAACTATTTGGCTCAAAATGTCAGTAGTTCTGAGGTGGAGGAATCCTGGACTAGAACCACCAAAAATTAACTTAAATTCTTTTCAGCAATCATGAATGTTAAAATACAGTGTAACACTTCCAATTTAAAGTTCATACTTTGAGCCTCCCTCATCCTCCCTAAGCCCTTATTCTAAACATAGTATTGATAGATAATATATGCAAAAAGAACATCAAAAACACAAAACTATGCTTATACACAAAATAAGCATCTCTGTGAAACATAACGAGACAGAAATATGAAAGAGAACCTTGCAGACTCTGCGTACAGGTACAGTAGCAGCCAACAGTATGGTTCCTGCACACACTGGAGAAGGCGAGGAATGGAGCAAGTTTGGCAACCTGCATGAAAGCAGGTTATGAAAATAAGTTGAGAAAAGCTATTATACACAGCTCTTTGAGGCAATGGCTTGCAGGAAGCTGAGTGCCCAGAACCTGAGAGTAGCCACTCAGTGCCTGAAGCTGTGATGTCCTTAATACCACCATGGGGCAGGAACAAGAGCCACCAACATCAAACCTGGTTCTGGGTTTTGGGCTAAGGGGCCAGTGACAGTGACTGCAAAAGTACTAGACAAAAGAGAGAGTGATAGAATACCTCAAATTCCAAAACACATCAAGGAAATTAACAGTAAAAAAGTTACTTTAAAGAAATCGACCAAACGTAAATTCACTCCAGTAGTTCTCAACTGGCAATGAGTTTGTCAAATGGGGAACGTTTGGCAATGGCTGGAGACACTTTTGGTTGTCTCAACTGGTGGGAGTATGAGTGCTACTGGCATCTAGTATGTAGAAGCCAGGGACGCTGCTAAACATCTTACAGCCCGCCAACAACAAAGAAGGACCTGGCCCAAAATACTGATAGTGCTGAGGTTGAGAAACACTGCTCTAGATGAAACAAACAAAATACTATCTAAAGTCCTCGAAGAAGTAACTAAGGAAATAACATCCATTTTAAAAAAAGAAAATTTTGAAATAAGTTCAGGGAAATAAAACAAGAGAGTTTTAAATGAATGTATTCAAATCTTAGAAATAAAATACATCACCATTGATATTTAAAAACTCAAACATGATAGAGTCTAGGCAGCACAGAAAATTAATAAATTAGTATATAGCACTAAAAATTTCACAAAAAGTCAGAACAGCTTGGTGAAAAGAATATTTAAAAATATGAGACAGTAGTTAAAAGATGTGAATGACGAATTAAGAGCCTACAATTCCTGGATCCAGTCAACATAGTGGAGTAGGTAAACACTGTGTTTACCTCCGGTCACAACCATATCAAAATTACAGCTAAACTACAGAATAACCGTCAGTGAGAATCACCTAAAGTCTAGCTGAACCACAGCCTTACAACTAAGCATATACAGAAGAAGTCACCTCAAGATTAGTAGGAGAGGTGGAGACATGGAATGGGCAGGTCCCATACCCACATGCCACCCATTAAAAATCAGGTGGGATATCTCGGCTTTGGAGAGTCCCAAGCTTCCTAACCCAGGGTTTCAATGCTAGAGAAAGAAGTTTCCACAACTTCTGGCTATGAAAACCAGCAAAGATTTTTGCCCGAGTGAGACTAGGATGGCTGCAGTGCCGGAAGTAACTCTTAAAGGGCCCATGCATGAACTTACTTACTGACGGACTCATTCGCTATGAACTCCAGCACTGGGGCAGCAACTCAAAAGGTTCCAGGAACATACAGGGAGGAACTGAGTGCTTGGCTTCAGGGCAAGGCCTGAAGGGGCAACTTTCTCCCTGATGGAGGAGATGGCAGGAGCCATTGTTTCTTTGTTGAGCCCTCCCCTCTCCCTGCGCGCAGAAGAGGTGGCTGCCATATCTGAGTTTCTATCAACCTGACTAACACCATTCACTTACCCCAATTCCCTGAGACCCTACCTCACACAACTTTCAGGCCCACCCAAGATGCTCCCAGTGGCTTTTCCTTATAAACAGTTTGTCTTAGATCATGTGGCAGACTTTCCTAAAATCCCTCAAAGGTTCCTGAGACCCAAACAAGTAAAACCTGGCTTTGATGTGTCCCATACCTCTGGCTGAGCAGCCCTACGCCTGGCAATAGCAACAGCTGGCCTTGGTTTCAAACTTGGCCTCTCAAGGCACCTCCAAGCCCAGCGTGGGTGGTGGCCATCTGTGGATTGCTCTGTGGCTTATGCCAGGTGGCCTAGGCAGGGCACAGGCTGTGTCTGGACTTGACCTGTGGTAGGGCCCCTTCCACGATGCCCCAGGACTAGCACGCCTGGTGTCCAGCTTTGTACTGTGTCAGAGCAATACCTGGCCACCTCCAGAGATGACACACCCAAAGGGCACACTAGGCAGGCACCAAAGACATGCTAAAGTGAATCCTGCTCCGCAGAGTCAGCCCCTGCACAATAGCTCCCCTACTGTATTCACAGCCAGTCCTTACAACCAATGAGCATGAGAGTTAACCCCTCCTACTGATGTGCAAAGAGCAACAAAGACTCAACTATAACTGGACACACACAATCCACACCAGGGACACACCGTATCAAAATTATGGCTCAGGTGACCAGAAGACTGTGCCACTGAGCCCTACTACATAAACCCGCTCTACTAAATTCGGGAGACATAGCAGTACTATTTAATACATAGAAAAAAACACAGGGAGGCAGCCAAAATGGGGAGACAAAGAAACATGTCCCAAATAAAAGAACAAAACAAAGCTTCAGAAAAAGAACTAAAGAAAATGGAGACAAGCAATCTACCAGATGCAGAGTTCCAAACACTAGTTATTGGGATGCTCAATTATCTCAGGGAGAACTTCAACAAACAGATAGGAAACACTAAAAAGTACCAGTCAGAAATAAAGAATATAATAATTTAAACAAAGTATACATTAGAGGAAATCAACAGTAGACTAGATGAAGCACAGGATCGAATCAGCAATTTACAAGATAAGGTAGCAATAAACACCCAATCAGAAACAGCAAAAATAAAAAAAAGAATCCAATAAATTGAGGAGAGTTTTAGGGGCTTTTGGGACAATATAAAATGTACCAACATTCGAGTCATAGGGATACCAGAGGAAGAAAACATAGAGCAAGGAACTGAAAACCTGTTTGAAGAAATAACGATAGAAACCTTCCCTAACCTGGGGAAGGAAATAAACATACAAACCCAGGAAGCACAGAGTCCCAAACAAGATGAACCCAAAGAGGCCCACGCCAGAACATGCTATAATTTAAATCCAAAGCTTAAAGACAAAGAGAAAAATCTTAAAAGCAGCAAGAGAAAGGAGATCCAAGATGGCAGAGTAGATAAACACTGTGCTTGCCTCATCCCATGAACACAATAAATTACAACTAAATTATAGAACAATCAGCCTGGAGAACCATCTGAAGTCAGCTGAACAGAAGTTTTATAATTAAGGATATAAAGAAGGAGCAACATTAAGACTGGTAGGACAGGCAGAGATATGAAACTGGCTGGTCCCACACCCACATGTGGCAGTTGAAAACCAGGAGATATCTCAGCCACAGATGTTCCCCATGAAGGAGTGAGGGACCCTAGCCCCCAACATCAGGCTCCCCAGCCCAGATTACTGGTGCCAGGAAGAGGAGCCCACACAACTTCCGGCTGTGAAAAACTAGGGATTCTGACTATCTTGGTGGGATGGAAGGCTGTGGGAAAAACAGACATCTTCTTAGAGGGCCTGCGCTGGAACTCACCCAGGGCTCTGGTGGAGGTACAGTGAGAAACATATGGTTAGAGACTGAGTTGTGTAACTTTGGGGCGAGAACTGGAGGGATAGTTCAAATTTTCCTGGTGTAGGGCCCTTCTCCCATGTAGCCTGCAGGCAGGCACTATCTTTCCAATGTTGAGCCCGCCCCCACAGGCCAAATCTGAATCTGATTGACCTGGTGAGCTCTGCTGCTCAACCCTGCTGACTCATTGAGACCCTGTCTCACCCAATTTGAGTACCCCAAGAGGCTTTATCAGCAACTCTAACTTCTGGGAGCTGGCAGGTAGCAATAGACTTAAAGTGTCCTGGTTTTTGGGGGAGCTACCGCGCACCCAGTTTTGGTGACAGTCATCCTCAGTTTGCAGTGTGGTCTCTCCTACACACCTCCAGGTAGAGGCACAGGCAGTGACCAACCGTGGATTGCATTGTAGCTCCTACCAGGTACTCCCCGTCCAGTCACAGATAGTGGCTGACCTGAGCCTGCACCAGAGCCCTTCCCAAGAGTCCCCAGAACAAATATACTTGGAGCTTGGTTTCAGACCACAGCACAGCACCACCCATTTAGCTCCAAGTATAGCACACACAAAGAGCAGTCTCAACAAGCAACAGAACCACCTGGGGTGAATCCCGCTCCTGGGGTAAGCCTCCCACACAGTAGCCCACAAACTGTGGATGTGGTCACACCCCACAACCAATCAGCCTGAACGTCAATACCACCCTCTAACATGCCAACAGCAATCAAAACTTAACTATAACAGGAGGGCACACACAACCCAAAAAAGGGACACTCCTGGAGCACCCAGAGTAGGTGACCAGGAAGACTGTGCCACTGGGCCATACAGGACCCCTACTACATAAGGCAACCCAGCAAGACTAGGAGACAAAGCAGCCCTACCTAATACATAGAAACAAACACAGAGAGGCAGCCAAAATGGGGAGACAAAAAAAACATGTCCCAAATAAAAGAATAGGCGACAACTCCAGAAAAAAGAACTACATGAAATGGAGGCAAGCAAACTACCAAAACACTGGTTATAAGGATGCTCAAAGAACTTAGTGAGAATTTTAAAAAAGAGATAGCAAGCATAAAGAAGGACATAGAAACCAGTCAGAAGTGAAGAATACAATAACTGAAATGAAGAATATACTAGAAGAATCGCCAACAGACTAAATGAAGCAGAGGATCAAATCAGCAATTTGGAAGACATGGTAGTAGGAAACACTCAATCAGAACAGGAAAAAGAAAACAGAATCCAAAAAAAAAGGAGGATAGTTTAACAGACCTCTGGGACATCAAGAGTAACAACATTTGCATCATAGGGGTACCAGAAGAAGAAGAGAGAAAGCAATGGATTGATAATTTATTTGAAGAAATAATGACTGAAAACTTTCCTAACTTGGTAAAGGAAATAGACATACAAGCCCAGGAAGCACTGAGAGACCCCCAAAATATAAACCCAAACAGGTCCACACCAAGACACATTATAATTAAAATAGCAAAGATTAATGACAAAGAGAAAATCCTAAAAGCAACAAAAGAAAAGCACTTAGTTACCTACAAAGGAGCTCCCATAAGACTGTCTACTGATTACTCAACAGAAACTTTGCAGGCCAGCAGGGATTGGCACAAAATATTCAAAGTGATGAAAAGGAAGGACCTATAACCACAACTACTCTACCCAGCAAAGCTATCATTTAGAATTGAAGAACAGATAGGGAGCTTCCCAGGCAACAAAAAGCTGAAGTTCTTCACCACCAAACCAATATTACAAGGAATGGTGGAGCGACTTCTTTAATATGCGGGGGGGGGGGGGGGGGAAGTTCAAAAATATAATAATAAATGGTAACAGCTACATATCTATCAACAATTGCTTTCAATGTAAGTGGATTGAATGCTCCAATCAAAAACATAAGGTGACTAAATGGATAAGAAAACAAAACTCTTACATATGCTTGCTGCCTACAAGAGACTCACTTCAGATTGAAAGACACACACAGACTGAAAGTAAAGAGATGGAAAAAATTATTTTATGAAAATGAAAACAAACAAAAAATGTGGGGTAGCAATACTCACACCAGAAAAAAAAGTAAAGAGATGGAAAAAATTATTTTATGAAAATGAAAACAAACAAAAAATGTGGGGTAGCAATACTCACACCAGAAAAATAGACTTTAAAGCAAAGTCTATAACAAGAGATAAAGAAAGACCCAGTAATCTCACTTTTGGGTATTTATCCAAAGAAACCTAAACACTACTTTGAGGGGACATGCACATCCCTATGTTCATTGCAGCATTGTTTACAATGGCCAATATGTGGAAGCGGCCTGAGTGCCCGTTGATGGATGAATGGATAACAACTAGGAGGTGGTACATATATACAATGGAATGTTGCTCAGCCATGGAATGGAATGGGTTCTTGCCATCTGCAGAGACATTGATGCACCTGAAGAGTATTGTACTGAATCGAGTGTGTCAGACAGTGAAATACAGATGCAATGAGATTTTGCTTATATGTGGAATCTAAACAACAAAATAAACTAATGGAAAATAAAACAGAAACAGACCCATAGTACAGAGAACATTTTGATGGTTGCCAGACAGAAGGGGGTTGGGGATGGGTGAAAAAGGGGAAGGGATTAAAAAGTACAAATTTGTTGTTACAAAGTAATCATGGGGATGTAGGGTATAGCATAAGGAATATAGTCAATAATATGGTAATAATTATGTATAGTGCCAGGTGGGTAGTAGACTAGTCAGGGGGATCATTTCATAAATTATATAAATGTTTCACCACTATGCTGTATACCTGAAATTAATATAAAATAATATTAAATGTCAAAAACAAATAAATAAAATCTTCTTTAAAAAGAAAGCCTACAACTCCTAATAGGAAGTAGGTCCAGGAATGGTATCAGAGGGAATGGTGTTGATGCAATATTCAAAGCGAGAGTGGATAAAATGGTTTAAAATATGAAGAAGGCTGTGAGTACTCATGAAGAGTGCTCTAAGTGTAAGCAGGATAAACTAAGATAAATATATCTAGATATCTAGATACATAAGAGTAAATCAGCAGAATATCAATATGTAAAGAGAAAACTTTTAAGAACTACCAGAGGAAAAGAGAGATTATCTAAAAAGTAATGACTATCAACATCTTTCTTAATATTTTCATTGCAAATAGATTTCTTATCAGTAGCAGTAGACACCAGAAAATAATGGAGTGCTATCTTCTAAAACCTTAGGGAGAATACTGCTCAACCTAAAATTCTACACTGCCAAACTGTCTTTCAAGAGTATGTGCAAAATAAAAATACTTTCAGGCATAATAAGAGTACCCATAGACCCTATACAGACAAGGAGATCTGTGTATATAGATATATCTGTGTGTATATATATATATATGTATATATGTGTGTGTGTATACATATATGTATATATATATATGTGTGTGTATTTAGAGAGACAAGGGTGTGTGTATGTGTAATACATATATCTCTGTATATATGTACATACATGTATAATTGTATATAATCATGTATGTGTGTCCTGCGGGAGACCCTGCTCGCTGCGCCATTTGTTGGGCGGGGCAGCCTGCGGGGTCTCTGCTCCCGCTCCCCACACAAGAACGCAGGATATGGTGAGGCCGAAAAGGATCACCCATGGAGCCATAGGTAAGGGAGTCATACCACTATGGTCTCATTGGAGGCTGGGTTCACTGGACGTGCGACCTGCTGTCCGTTTTTCTGCCAACTGACCGAGGACTCTCCTCCACTCCCCTCGACTCTGCTCCTCTGCTCTCTTCCTCTCTCCTCCGTAGCCACAGCAGTTATATTAGCGGCCAATTGGCTAACCGGCCACAGCTGACAGCCAATCAGCCACAGCTGATGGCCATCCACTACCCGAGCCAGCACTCCTCCACGTGAGGCCGAGAGCCTGTAAACTACTCTCTGGGGCTCTGTCCCCACAATGTGTGTATATAACATGTATGTAATGTGTGCATATAATTTTAGCTTCTAAACCAGGAGAAAAACAAAAAGAAGAAGGATGTATGAAACTCTATCTCTTCTAAGGTCCCACAACCAGTCAGTTCAGAGCAGCAACTAGAATTAGGCCATTTCATTTAAGGGGAACTTTACTGATGAGTGCTTAAGAAAAAAAGATGAATGACATGAACCCTCCATCTTCACAGTTAGCTTTTTCATGGCTCTAAAATCTTTATTCTTCTTGGCTGAATCATACTCCTAGGAATGACACCATAGCCACCAGTTTCCTAGAGGGACCAGCTAGTCACGTCCATTGGAGGCTAGGCAGCTGCACAGCTCTTCTGTGATTTCTGGTGTCAGAGAGTCACACTGGGTCATGGCCCGGCTCTGCCACTCCCAAAACTGCACCTCTGGTTGCCACCCGGAGGATTAGCAATTCTTTAAAATTACTTTTCTGGTTTGGTTGCCCTGAAGACTCTCTCTTAACTTCGTTGTTTTTTGTTTTTTGGGGTCTTTTTTTGTTTGTTTGTTTGTTTGTTTGTATTAGTTGGAAAGAAGTATTTACATTGATTTGAGGTATTAAACTAGAGGTCCACTTTTCAGGTTGCTGGTGGCTTCTAAGCTGACTTAAATTTTTCAGCCCAAACATGCAGAATCTCAAAGTAAATTCCAGCCCAGAAGTGGGCAATCCATGCTGTCATTTAGAAGGCAATATGGCACAGACCAGAGGTGAAAGCTTTGCAACCCCGCGGCTTACCTGCCTAATGAGGAAGGACTCCCTTGGCAACCTCTATAATCACAATATTTGAATTCCTATTGCCAAAATAAGGACCTTTAGCCATCTTTAATGGCTTAAAGGAATTCTATTTACCTGAGGAATAAAACTAGGTTTAGAAGCATTTTCGAAAGATAGTATCAGACAGCCCAGGGACCAAAAGAAGCATAGTGAGGAATGAGGCCTGAGAAAGAAAGAGCATGCACAGAAAGAAACCCTGCATATGAAGAGAACAGTGACCACAGAGAAAAGATCAGTCTAGCTCTGCAGCTTCAAAGAGGACAGCAAGCCAAGGGGAACGCTGAGGGGAGATGTAGAGGACACTGATAAACGTCATCATACAAATATTGAATTGGAACATGTCGAGGGGAGGGGAAGGAGGGAAAGAAACTAAATCAAAAGAAACTGAGCTGTTTTACACAAAGGAAGCACACTACTTCTTGGAGAGGCCCAAAACTTCATGAGGAAAAGGTTATTATTATTGTTTGCTCTTTCCTATCACAGCAGCCTAGCTGGAATGCAATAGAGTCAGCCAGAAAAACACAATGTAGCCTTCTGTTCTAGAGGAAGTGGGAAAAAAAAAAAAAAAAGAGGTCCAAGGTTGCCTCCTCCTTACCCACTCTTGAGGCACATTTTTAATACCATTGTTGGATTTTGCAGTTTCCCCCGGTTGCCATGGCATCGGAGAGACAATGCCTTGCTTCCATTTTAAAGCTGAATTCCCTCACAAACAAAATCATTTCCATTTGAGGATGTTCTAACCCTCACATCCCATCAGAACTGCTTTCAAAAGAATATGTCTTTTTAAAATATGGATGAAATGTATTGTATTCTTCTGGTAAAGAAGGAACACATTTTTCTTTTTAAAAAATTAGAAAATGA
Organism: Rhinolophus sinicus; assembly: GCF_057876585.1. Classification (NCBI taxonomy): domain Eukaryota; kingdom Metazoa; phylum Chordata; class Mammalia; order Chiroptera; family Rhinolophidae; genus Rhinolophus; species Rhinolophus sinicus. The sequence continues at coordinate 36,505,200 of NC_142507.1, forward strand.
AGAAAAATGTTTCTAAAATGAAATGAAATTGCCCTACAAGCTTTTCACCTGCGAATGAAAATATGACACATTTTGGCATATTTATTTCAGGTCTTTCTTCTATGTATATGTATATTTTTTTGTATTATACATGTCAAAATTGAAGCCCCATTACACATATAGTTGTTCATGCTCCTTTTTCTTCACTTTATATCCTACAAACGTACTCTTCTAGATGGTATAAAACTCAGAGATGCTTCTTATAGAACTTTAGCATTCTTTTCATTTGCTTCTTACATGTTCTTATCCAAAGAAGAATTTAATACAACAGCAGTCTGGCCTTAATGACTTCATGTATCTAAAAGTTTGAGAGAACTTAGTAGCTGGAAAGGATAAATTCACTGTATTAGGAAATACTTTCAATGGCCATTTGCTTTCCATTAATTCACGTTATTAAACAGAGAGTACAGATAGCTTCATATAATTTCCTGTGAACAAACAACAAAATCTAAGAAGGTAACAGAAAATAATTACATGGTTTCCACAAGTACCAGAGTACACTACAATTAGTAACTCATTAGCCCATTCATTCTTTTTTTCAAGTTTCAGATATTTATTAATCAGTTTAAACCCCAAAATAATACACCAATATAATTTCATGGGTTTGAAGAGGAAATATTTCCTAGTTAAGTGGAAAATTGGGCGGATGGTTTCTGGAAGAACTTCATTGTAAGCAGCTTTATAGTGAAACATTTCATTTAGAATTCCAGACCTTCTTTCTTCAGTGCTGTAATCTACATTCACTGAGTAAAACTTGTATTGATCTTTGGGACCAGTTTGTTCCAGGGTCCTGGGTTATTCTTTCTATCCCAACAGACTACCTAGTCCCAGGCCTTGCAGTTTTGTTTTTCTGTGTGTCTGGCCCCGAGCCCTCTGCCACAAACATGCTGCACCAAATCCTTGGTCAGGCCAAGGAGCATCCAAGCACGATCCCCCTCTTTGTATTTATTGGAGCTGGAGGTACTGGGGCCGTGCTGTCGAGCGCCTGGCATTCTTAGCCCATTCATTCTTGCAAAAGAGATCAAGATTACTAGGCTGCTCCCTTAAGCCAAGAAACAGGACTCTGAAGGGTATAAAAACAGGCATGAAGACAATGTGCAATAGTGGCAAATGTATCAGTTTTGCATCATACAAAAGTGGTTTCAAATCTGAGCCCTGCAATTTAGTAGATAGGTGACCTTGAACATGTTATTAAAATACCCTAAATCTCAATTTCCTTACCTCTAATAACTTGGGTTGACAAACTACCCAGCCACAGGACTGCACTAAAAATTAAATGAGACAAAATATGAAAAAAAAAAATTCCTTACGAAATGCCTGACACACCGTAGGTTCTCAGCAAATATTGATACCCTTTTTTTTCAAAGGCAACCTGAGCTAAACTTAAAACTCTACGTTAAAATCACACCATTTCTGAAAGCAATGGTGTTTACATTGCTCATTGTATAAGTGATTAGTGATTTTATGTTGCTTTTCAGTGCTACATTAACAAACATTCTTGGTAACCCTGCCTCCACTCTCCTCTTAGTGAAAGTTATGTAACACAAAAAGTTTTCTAATGAAACTTAAGAGCCAGGAAGTACAGGAATGTTCATATTTCCAACAGGTTCCTTTTCCGAATTCCCAGCTCAGTAGAGGAAACAAGTTAATTTGTGTACCATCAAATCCAAGAGAGAGAAAGAAAAAAAAAAACCTGTTGTTCACTGTTAAGAAAGCTCTAACTATTCTACCAGGGCTTCCAGAATCAAGATTAAAAAGAAAAGAAAAAAAATGATGTTTCCACACATTTCAAATCAATAGAAGGCTGCTGAACTTGTGCTGGTAAACAAAGGAAGCAAAGGCCTCATTAGAACCTAATTGTTTTATAATTAACATACTGGAAGCAGATGTTATTCAGGGGTAGGTGTGTCCAAACTTTTTTCAACGTTTTTCACCAAGGGCCATATGCGGTAAAATACACAAACAGCCGGGCCACTCACTCGAGGTGAAGTACGTATTGCCTCACCTGGTTTATTTAAGTAAACTAAATATATTTTTGGAATTTGCTGTGGGCTAATTAACAATGGATCATGGGCCGCAGTTGGCACGCAGGCCGCAGTTTGGACACCCCTGTTTAGGGGTTTGTTCAAATATTTGTGAGGATTAAACTAAACCAATTGTTTACTAAACCTCCTGAAAATATATAGCATACACCAAAAAAAGTTCCCATTTATCAAAATAATGTATATTGCCAGGATAAATAGTAAAAACACTTTTTTTCGTATGAATATTATATTTACTTAGCATGTTTCAATTAAGGTGACTAAAATCAAAACTATTTGTATAGATAAATCAATGTAACATTGTAAACTGGAACAATTCATGCCCCATATTTATTAATATATCCACCTTAAGTACTAGATACTAGGAGAGAGATGATGATGATAAATGATATATAGATGATAGATGATAGATAGATTATAGATAGATAGATGATAGATAGATAGATAGATAGATAGATAGATAGATAGATAGATAGATAGATAGATGATAGATAGCACAATACTATTTTTGAACCATTCAAAATTATTTAGATATATATCTTCTTTAGGCTGCTGAGATAATCTATGAATTCCTACATGTCGATATCATTTTACAAATGAGAAAAACAATACCCAGAAAAGTTTTGTAATTTGGCTAATAATCTAAAGAATTGGAAACAAAAATTGAAGTGTTTTCTTCCAAGGACAGTGATGAGTCATTGAAAGTTTTTGATCATAAAAGGTATAGCATCATTAAGATATCATAGGAATATCATACAGAAAGTATTTGCAGAATAAACTGAAGAAGGGACAAATTTGGCAAAGAGGTAAAATCAATACAAATGTACACTTACTTTATATTTCATATTATAATCTTATATTATGCTATTCGTTTTCCTGCTTCAATTATTCTAGCATGGACAAAGGGCATTCCTTCAGTTTAACTCCTGCCCCTTTGACATGCTCCATCCTTTAACTTGTTGAGCACATCCTTACCTTTTGGTACTATAAGACATCTCAGGCTCATCTTGTTCTTTCCCTGCCCAGCCCTAGAATCAGGCATTTCTCCAAGGAACCCCAGTTGCTTTTATAGGGAAATGGAAGTGCTTGTCTCTCCTGGGATGTCACTTCTTCTAGACACTCAGTGGATGGAGCTAGGTAATATATGTATATTAACCTACTATACACACATATCTAAATTCTTTCTGTATTAATCCATCTATGCATATGAGTTTATACTGATGTCTTTGACTCTAATTTAGTACCACAGGGAGATTACACGTGCTTGCTTATACTCTCCCACTCCAACAGTGAAAAACATGGCAACCACCATTCACCATTCATTTACCTATTTGTTCAATCCCAGTGTAAATACAGCGCAGTTTCAGAATTTTTAACCCTCCATGAGAAACAACTTTACCAACTAGAATACAGTGTCTATATATAGGTTTGGGATTTTTTTGTCTTCAGCCTTATAGTTTTTAGTCAAAACACAGTTTTCAACTTAGATCAATTATTTTCCCCCCACATCTTTGATTAGCGCAGTTATGTTGTTCTTTTGTACTGGTTAGATTCATTTGCCAGTCTGCATTCCATCCTGGGATCGCTGATATCCTGGTTTATTTTTTCATAGCTTGCACTAAAGTTGACTATATGTGATGTATAGTTCTATAGATTCTGACAAATGTATAGAGATATGCATTCACCACCCCAGTGCCATACAGGTCTAGCACCCTGAATTTTTCCTGTCATCCCCATTTGTAGTCAACCATCACCCCCCTCTACCAACCTCTGGCACCCCCAATCTGTTTTCTGCCTCTGTAGTTTTGCCTCTTCCAAAATGTCATATAAATAAAATGATACAACATGTGGCCTTTGGGATCTGTATTCTTTCACTTAGTAAGTGCATTTAAGATTCATCGTGTTGTCGTATGAATCAATTGTTCATTCCTTTTTATTGCTGAAGAGTGCACCATTGAATGAATATACCACATTTTGTTTATCCATTTTCCTGCTGAAAGATCTTGGTTGCTTCCAGTTTTTAGTAATTATGAATAAAGCTTCTATAAACATTCACATGCAGGGTTTTGTTTGAATTTAACTTTTCATTCACTTGAGAGATACCCAGGAATATGATAGATAGGACACATTGTAAATCATGTTTACCTTTATCAGAAATTCCCAAACTATCTTCTAAGGATCTTTTAAAAGGTCCTGAAAATATCACACAGATTATAATACAGACTGCAGATTGAAAACCATTCTTAAACAAGTTCAACTATAAATTTAGATTGTATCTTTAATAGTTTATTATAATTTTTAAAACCATTCTAGTTGAAAAGTCCTCTAAAAATGTCAACCACTGTTGGTGACTAGAGGACCTGGAGGCAATCATGTGCAGCTGACATCATCTGTGAATAGTGATACATTATTTACCTACAAAAATTACCAGGTTAAAGCAATCTTTGTCTTGAGGATATTTGTAGCCAATATGAGCTAATTCACAAAGACAAACTAATTTCAGATAAAGCAGGTGGTAAATTCTCTACAAAGCACATTGAAACTCTGCAAATATTAATGAGCAACTTGTTTGTCCTACTTTAAAGCATCATGCCTCTCAAACATAAGAGTGCTAGACTTAATTTTAAGAAAAATTAAATGATGTTTTCTCAGAATCATTAGCGAAGCCCTTCTTTTATATATCATATATCTTACATGGTAGTTTTTTCATTGGCTTCCTGATTTAGGTAAATTATTCCTAAAACATTTGAAGGTTATATCACCTTCAATCTTCTTCATTAAGTTCAACCATACATTTTCTTAAGTATTTTTCTAAATCTATTTACTGAAGTGTAAGATAAATTATCAGTTCTTTTTTTTATTTCTTTACTTTCCCCTACAGCTTCAGAAAGACAGAAGACAATTAAGTAGGAATTTTCAAATACTCAAATGTGTAATTTATGTGCAGTGTACCTTTTATCCTCACCCTTGAAGAGAGAAGAGAAAAATAGTAGATTATCTACAGAAATAAAACGTGTTTTCACGTTCCTATTACCTCCTCTGTACATGATGTCATGAGCAGTTTCTGAACAGCTGAGCTCATTATGGACTCTAAATCCTCTTCATTTATTAAAATATATTTCTCCTCACTCCTGAATTTGCTTTCCCCAAAAAAATGCACAAAATTATAGACTTAACCATGCTAGAACTTGTCTGTCCCTGTAAATATCACACAGATTAATCTTTTTAAAAATTTAACATGAACTTTACCCTTCACTCCACAACCTTATTAATGGGGATAACCTATTAATCTTTATAGCAAGCTCTCTTTGATGTAGATCAATAAAAAGAACTGGGAGAGGTAATTCCTTCTGTGAGTTCAGGACCCAGGACCAAATTCACAGGTGTGCAACCTGGGTGCAGACATGCAGGGCTCCACACTTAGCAAGACCCTAGGACGGTGAGGTGGCAGCACAGCTCGGCGGGTGGGTTCAGGCTCCTGGGCCAGTGGCCGTCATGATCCTGCCAGTGGTAACGACCTTGTCATCCAGCAGTTGCTCGTGCTCAAGTTCCAGATTGCAGCTGAGAGAAACAAACCAGAAGCAGAAGTAATGTTTGCAGATTTCCATGGGGGCCTTTATCATATCTCAAACCCTAATGGAGACAAAACAAAAGTGATGGTCAGTATTTCTTTAAAATTCTGCAAGGAACTTAAGGCATATGGTGCTGATGAGTTACTAAAGAGAGTGGATGGGAGTTTCTTGGTAAATCCAGAATCAAGATCCAATGTCTCTTTCTTTGCTATATGACCTTGCAAATCTGCCCACATCCAAGGATTGCACTGTGCATCAGTCTGCCCTTTGTCTAGTAAAGTGGATTATATACCAATTCATTAAAAACCCATACAGTTTTTTTAAATACTATATCTTCTTGGATTTGAAGGGTTTGAGATAGTATAAAATGAGAGGTCTTTGAATCCTTGAACCACCATGGGTAAGAAGGGGGTTGAGAAAAGCCATTCAGCTGCAAATACTGGCCATTTCTTATGAAAAAAAAAAAGAAGGAAGACTCAGAATGTAGAACCACGGAGCCCAGGGAGCAGAGCCAAGAGCCTTGCAAAATCCTCCCCAGGCAGTCGAGCTCTGATGTACTAATCAAGGAACTGGCAATGTGTACCTGGCTGGATTGCAGAACTGCCATAGACCAGTGACTGCTGTGTGACTCCCATCTCCTACCTTTTTGAAGAGTGTGGATTGCTATTATCCTTTGCCTTTCCCTAATTGTTGGGTGCTGGGTGTGTGGTGAACAGAAAACTTATCTCCTTAGTTCACCAGTCTTCAGATCTAGAGGAACAATATTCAAAGAGCTGTACGCAGTCTGATTTAGATGATACAATTTTGGACTTTGAGCTGATACTGTAATGGCATGAGATTCTGGTGCTTGTAGAAGATTAGTATATTTTTTAAGTGGGAGGACATGAACCATTGGGGTCCAGAAGGTGGATTATGGTAATCAGTCTCAAAAACAGCCGCCAGTAATCCTCACCTCCATGTTTTCAGGCCTTACAAACCGTAGTCCCCTCTCACAATGAACCAGGTCTGCCCCTGTGTGACCAGTACAATATAGCAGAAGTGACAGTGTGTGACTGCTAGGACAAAGTCATAAAAAGCATTTCGGCTTCTGTCTTGGTCTCTCAGTTTATTTACTCTGGGGGAAGGCAACTGCCATACTATAGGACACCAGAATACACCACCCCAAAATGTGCCTCTTTGGCATAAAGATTATTTTGAGAAACAGCAGACACAAGAGAAGCTCTGAAAACAAAGTAGAAGCTACCCTTTTGTAAGGGAAATTTACACTTATAAAGAAAATCTCCATTTGTAAAGATGTCTTCTTATTTGTACCAAGAGGAAAAGGATGACTCTAAATCACAAAAGGATTATCAATAGAAAGACATTTAAATCTGCATAATAAATCTTTCCCTGTTTACTGTACATTTCCTGGTCACTTTCCTGTAACATCCCTCTCCCACACTCTTCTGCCTTTATTTTTGTTGAAGTTGGTATTTAAGCCCAAGTTCCAGCCACCTCTGAGTTACTCATCCCTGAATTTCTCCCATGTATATATGAGATAAACATGTTAATAAACTTGTTTGTTTTTCTCTTGTTAATCTGTCTTTTGTTACAGGAGCCCTATACTAGAATCTAGAAGGGTAAAAGGACAATTATTTTTCCTCCCCTACCATACCACGAGCAAACTCAAGTAGCCCCATGGAGAGGCCCAGGAGGAGAGGAACTGAGGTGCCTGGCCAACAGCTATAAACGTATGATAAGCCATATTAGAAGTGGATCTTCCAGTCAATCCCTCTTAAGCTTTCAGATGATGGCAGACCCACCTGACACCTGACTGCAATATCATGAGATGTTCCTGAATTTCGGACCCACAAAACAATGAGAGTGATGCCCATACTGGACCAGATCACAGTCACGGCCACAGTGCTTCTCCATACTTGTACCTCAAGCTTATTTTTCTTTAATTCTCATATGCTAGTGGATTGTCCCCAGTGGATTGATTATTACTATTTTAAGCCACTAAGTTTTGGAGTGATTTGTTACACAGCAATAAATAACATATATAGCAAAATTGGAAATGTAGGAGATCAGTAGGGGAAAGGACTCTAATGTGATAGACAGCACCTCTCTGATATGACTAACAGCAGGGTCCAGACTGCATAGGAAACCAAATGATGCTGAGAAGAAAGATAATGGTTTTGAGGTTCACAGTGAAATCTAAGCATTCTGGGATATTCTGACATAAAGGTAATGAAATGGCATAAAAATATGTTTGTGGTGACAAAGTCATTCATTTGAAATATATTTTATGAGCAAATATTCTCACTAATTTACATATGTCTGGTGTTTGCACACTTATTTTCACGTACCTTATCATGTTGACTTTTCACAGTGACTCTGGGAGATAGCTATCATAATTCTATGTTATGGATGAAGAAGCTGAGACTTGAAAAAGTTGCCTAAGGTCACAATTAGAAAATGGCAGAGCCAAGATTAAAATTCAGGTCTTCTGATTCCATGCACAGCTTTCCTTCTTTTGAGCAAAGTTGCCCTGTGGAGGACACAAAAGAAATGGTTAAGTCCTATAGTCCTATTCCTTCCAAATTTAAAGTTTCATTAAGGAGAAAAAATATAAATATACAGAGTAGGTAATTAGTGATAACTAGCACTTTATTCTCATGAAAACAAAGGAACAATGTAGAGAGCAAATGTAACAGGAATTTTAAGAAGAGATTCGTATGCACTAAAGAAAAGCTTCATGAAGGCCATGGGGGTTTTAGTGAAGGAAGAGTACAATTTAGATAGTGGAAAGAGAGTAGTTATTCCTCTCAAAGTCTATATAATAAATCATGAGCAAAGCTTCAAATCAGGAAGCCCAGCATATTTAAGAAACAGAAACGAGACTACTTGGATCCAACAGAATATCCACACTGGACTCCAGAAGAACTAGAGGTGAGGTACATTGGAGGCTGCATGAGGAATTTGAGGTTGGCAATTGATCCATGGCTAAGGTGATGCCCCTACTGGACCAGATCACAGTCACGGCCACAGTGCTTCTCCATACTTGTACCTCTAGCTTATTTTTCTTTAATTCTCATATGCTAGGGGATTGTCCCCAGAAAACAACCTCACATGAGGGCAGCTGGATCCAAAGGGCATCTAGTACATGCTGTTCAGAATGAATCTCCCCTCCTTTAACTCTTGGTCCCTATATTGAACCCAGACCACCAGCCATCCAGTCCTTCCCTTGAGGTGATGTTCATAGGACTTACCTCACCAGTTTGTTCTGAAAATTATGTGTGTCAATATATGCAAAGAAGTTACACAACTAGATGCTTAGTGAGTTCTTACTAAATGTTCAAGGACTTCACATTCAAGAACGCATATCAAGTGATGGAAAACTTGTCAGATTATAAGCCTAAACCTATTATTGTTTTCAAAATGATTTCTAGCTCTTAATAGTAACTTAAAACCAAAATTTGGTCACTATCCCTCTTCCAGAGCAGACTGAGTACTGTCAAGAGGTAAATATTCATGCGAGGTAGTTATTAAAAGTGAGAATGGATGAGTCAGGATTTCCAGTCCACACTAAGCTATATGTGTTATAAATAGGCTTTTTGTAATAGAGTGAGCAAGTTAGGGCAAGGCAACTTTAGTGAAGAAGAAGAAAAAAAGAAATGGTTGTTTAAAAAAATAAGTCCTAGTGTTGTAGAATGAGGGATACAATCACTTTAGAAAGATAAAAGACAATTAATATACTATATGTGTTTTCTGTGCTGAGAACTTGACCATACAAACATATCTCTTCCAAACTTCACTCAAACTCTGCACAGTAGTGCACACCAATGCAACTCCAAAAGAGGCTCCCACAGTAAGCCAAGAACCACTGCCATAAAGAGCCAAGTGGTCCCCCCTCCCTGGCCACCATCGCAATTACGCTCTCCGGAGCCGCAGTCGGTGGGCTACTGCCGCGAAGACCCGAGGAGCTTTAGGCCAAATGGGTGAACGAGCCATGACCTCGGGACCCTTAAACGCTTGAAGCCTGTAAAAGGAAGTGAAACAGGCAGGTACCTATGAGGGAGGGAAGAAACTAGTAGACAGTGTCACGTGGCCGCTCTCTGGGGTCACGCGTGGCGCAGGCCCGTCTGGCAACTTACAATCACATGCGCTCAGTCCTTCAGCCAACCTTGGAGTTGAGACCCTCCCAGTAACAGAGGCAGGGGCCGCGGCAGCAGCTACTGGGTTTCAGCCTCTTCCCAGCAGCATCTCTAAGAAGCACAACGGAACTCTACCCAACCTAGCCCAGTTCCTCCGTGGACAGGACCTTAGCTCCCACCTGCACCTTCCAGCCATCATGGCAACTTCATCTGAAGAAATGTTGCTGATTGTAAAGAAGGTGCCAGAAGAAGCAGAATGTAGCTCAGTTCCTCATGACAGAAAGAACTGCTTGGACACTTGGAGGCAAAGATAGATTTACAGTCAGCCATGTGCATGCAGATATTAAATGTATGTCAGCTATACTAAGGTCTGACGTATGTCATATTTCTTAGTAATTTTAGAAGATTGCTTATACAATCTCTTTATGGGTTTTTTTATAATACCCAAAAAAACAACTTTATAGAAATAATTACAAAGTGGGATCGCTAAACATAAGGCATCACTGCCTTTTCTACTTAATAGTAAAATATGTACAGCTTTACATATATAAATCTACCTCATGTAAACATGTCTACACATACCTTCTTTTAAGAGTTGCATACTACCCTACTGAAAGGATATCCAGTCATGTATTTAACCACTACTCTGTTGAAGGACATTTAGGAAGTTTCCAGAGTTTTGTATAGCAAACAGTGTTGCAGTATAGATCTGTGTACTAGTATCTTTATGAGGTTGTGTGTATGGTACACATCTCTGCAGTGGATTTACGGGTTTAAATGATTCATGCATTTTAAATGTGTTAGATGATGCCAGATTGCCCTTTAATAAAATTGTATCATTAAAAAAAAGAGAAACACCATGCCAAGGACTAGGATGATGCAATTTCCTCACAGAAATCTTGATGGATGAGCATTTAGGGCTACAGTGCTGAGCTGTACACACTGCCTTTGAAATCTGTCTATCTCATAGTAGCAGTAATGACCTCAACAAGGGGTGCTTCCCGAGGATTAACCATTCGAAGGTAGTGGGGATTTTAGCAGGTATCAGCTCCTCCTCCTCCTCCTCCTCAGGAAATGCAGGCCCTTTGACAGCTCTTACGCAAGTAGATACTGTGAAAGTCATTTCATTTCTAATTAACCTCAACTCCCCACTTTTATCCATGTGCTGAAACCATATTTAACTTAAAAATAGTATTCCATATTCTTCTCCCTCTGTCCCATAAATTTGTTGTGCGTCACAAAGATAGCTGTATTTAGTGTTGAGAAGGCTTGATCTAAATCGTCACTTCTCTGTTAAGAATGTATTTTCCTTCATTGGGGCTATTTAGTGACACATCACGACTGTTTTCTTTATACTATTTCACCGGGTTTCAGTTATAAATCTGCCTTGGTAATGAAGAAAGCAATACTAAGATCAAATGTAACTGTAGATGTCTGCCAGTCATACAGGAACAAAGAAGAAAGCTCTGGAAAATTACATGAAACTTAATGAGTTCCCTCTGCAGGTAGTTTGCCTTCATTCTGCTGTGAGAACATTGTCCTGCCTGTACCCTGGGTGCCAGCACCTGTCGTTCTTCCATCCTAGCCTGTGGCCCCTCAGGTCTCATTGCAGATTCATGCGTCTGACGTCATCTGACCTCCAACACTCTGCCTACAGCAACTCACCAGCTACAGAGTAGGGATGACTGGCAAAGAATGGAAGGCCCCATGTTTCAGAGGGCGTTTTAAATTCCAGGCAAATATCTGCGAGCTGGAAAGGAAATGCTGGGGGTCAGCCCCTGATGAGCAGCTGATCGCATTCTCAATGTCGTCATCGTGGTGTGTCATGTAAGTGACAGGACTGGAATAGCTAGACTCCCTGGAACCAGAGGGTCAGATCCAAGCAAAATTAGCTTGGCTTTTCATCAGGGTAATGACCGTAATCTTTTGCATTCCCCAAAGAGCTTTATGGTCAAAGGTCTTAGGGAGAATTTGCCAACAGTTAATCTCAGCAGAGGCTTGTGCATTTTAGTATGGACAATAACATTCATTTACTTCTTTCTAACCTATAGTATGGTCTCACGTAGAGTTGGCTGCAAGGTCTATATCTATCAAACCATATGCAGTAATATTACCCTTTTTAATAAACAATCCTATTGAGGACTCAGCAGTCCATGCTGAGTCCCAAAGTGGAGAAGCACATGGCAGAGCTGGCTGTAAAGCAATACCTTCACCAAGAGTGGGAAATGTACTGGCGTGTTGCCAACCAAACTGCCCATCTATCCCAATTAGGGACTTGAAATCAGAACACCCAGAAACTGGGCTCAAGACAGACCTGTCTTCTATGAAATATGTTATATGCAGAATACTATTTTAAGTCCATATTATATTTCTGTGAATGTGAGAGAGAAAGAAAGGTGTGTGTTGGTCAACAAAACAAAAAGGATAATGTCATAAGCATAGTGAAAAGGGCATAGTTTTCTTAGGAAAGTTTCTTAGGAAAGTTTTCTTTGAAAAGTAATCTTCATTTTGCCCAGAAAAGAGATCAAATCATAGAATCACAAGATTTTAGAGCAGGAAGGGATCTGGGATAGCAGGTGAATAAATTTCCTTATTTTACAAGAAAACAAAATGTAGACTAAGTCTTTCTCCCCCAGCAATCAGCCAGTTAAAAACAGGTTTCCATTGAAAGGGAAGAAGCTGGGTAAAGCCAGGGCATAAGGCCCTTCCTGAGGAAGGCAGAGCTCTGCAGAATTTCCCATGGCCCTACTGGACCCAAGGATCAAGATACTGAAAGGGGAAATAAGAATGCTGGTGAGGCAAATAGAAGGAAACTAAACCCAGCATCACTTCACCCAGATACCACTAGACTTTATTTGAACTTACCCTGGAAGCTTGCAAACAAAAATGAGGATCCTGGGTCTGAAATGAATTCAACAAATTATAATCTAATGCCAAATAAGTTGCCATATGCATTTCTGGGGAGCCTCAAAGGTACTTCTATAAAATGTGGCAATAAGTACAGGTCTTTTGCCAAACACAGAACTTTGCCATATTTTCTCTCATAATAATGTTAAATAAAATATGAATGAAACCAGGAGGCAGGGTCTTATAAGCTTTTCCATTTTAATTTAGAACAGTAAAATATATAATTAAAAACATGTACTACTTGACAATTAAAAAGTGTTACTTCCCAAACTCTCTGACAAGGCTATACTCTCACACTGCTTCTAAAAATTCCTTTCACAGTTGCCTCTATAGAAGTTTACGTTCTGCACTATTCTTAGCTCTCAACAAGGTTTCCAGCAGTTGGAGAATTCCAGGGCATCCTCAACGCCAAATTCCAGGACATGAAGCTAATAATGCTTCTTCAAACTTCTCTTTTTAAAATAAATGCATGATTTTATGTTTTGGTTATCAAAAGAATGCTGCTTTCTAATATAATGTAGGCTAAAACAAAGATTTTTCTGTAGCAAACTCTTAAAATAAAAACTATTTCAATGAAAGCTTATGATATGGTTGGCAATGGGGGGGTGATAATATAAATATATATACTTATATATTTTTTTAAATAAGGATCAAATTTAACATATGATCCTATACCAAATTTTCAAAGAAAATTGTTATTTCACGTAGTAATGCAATTTGATCAATAAATTTAATAGGCAATACTGAATGCATCTCAATTTCAGATTAATTCATTGATCAAATATTTATTGAGCACCTACTATGGGCCAGCAGTAAGTGCATGTGAACAAAACAGACAAAAATCCCAGATTTCATGGAGCTTACATTCCAGTGGGGAGAGACAGAAAACAAAAAATCGATGTGAAAAAAATAGAGAAATTACATAGTATATTAGTTGATAAGCACTATGCAAAAACAGAACAGGGTGGGAAGATCAGGGTGGAGACACTACACAGTTTAAATAAGGTGGCCTGGGTGTGCCACCTGAGAAAGTAACATTTGAAAAATGTTTCAGCCAGTGAAGGAGCTAATCATGTGGGAATCTAAGGGAAGAGAATTCCAGACAGAGGCCTGTGAAAAGGCCCTGAGGTGGAGCCAACAGGCTTATGTGAGTAGGAGGGAAAGAGTAATAGAAGATGAGTGAGGTAAGAGATTAATAGTGGCCCAGTTCATGCAGGATTTTGTAAGCCGATGTTAGTATTTTGGCTTTTACACTGAGGGTTTTGAGCAGAGGAGTGACATGATCTGACTTATGCTTTACAACTGTCAATTCTTGTTGAAACAAATGATAAGGAGCAAAGATGGAAGCAGGGAGACCAATTAGGGGGTGAGAGACAATACTGAGCTTGTCCTAGGATGCTAATAGTGGAAATGATGAGAATTGATCAGATAAAGTATATAGTTTAAAAGTAGGGAAAATATGTTTTTCTGACTGATTGGATGAGGTTGTGAGAGAAAGAGAAGATCAGAGGTACCCTAGGAATTTGGCTGAGTAATTAAAAGAGTGGTGTCATCAACTGAGATGGACACAAATGGAGAAGTACTGTAGGAGCAAAGATCAGATGTTCCATTTTGGATAGATTAAGTTTGAACTATTGGTTAGCTCTTTTAGTGAAGATTTCAAGAAGGCAATGGATAGAGGCAACTGTTTCAAAGAGGTTTCCTGCAAAGAAAAGCCAAGAAATGAGTGGTAATTGACAGAAATGGGGGAGTCAGTAGAAAACTTGGGTTTTCATTGTTTAACATAAGAAATGTAATTGTATATTTGTATATAGATAACAACATTCTAAGAAAGTGAAAAATCAATGAAGAAGGAGACAGAGGGAAGAATTGTTGGGGCAATGACCTTTAGTAGGTAAGAAAGGATGAGATCTAGCACCAAGGGGAAGGATTAGCTTTCTAAGGGGAAACAAGTACAAATGGTAGAGCAAATGGATGCACATGTTGGTAGATGGTTAAATATTGTGGTTAAGGTCTGGATAATTCTCTTTCTGTTGTGATTGAGGATGATAAAGGAGGTACTTGAGGGTTGAGGAGAGATGTAAAAAAATTAGCTAGAAAAGTGGGAAAGTCAATAGACTAGGGAAACATAATTTCCAGACAGCATTAGGATGAAGCATAAAGCACTGGAGGCCCATCTGAAGTAGGTAATCATTAATTTGCAGTTAGACAAATCTGTACAAATGATACAGTGAGGCAAGGTTTTGTTTTCCTTTAGTCCTGTTCAAATTCAATGGTGTAGGTGTGTAGTAAACAGAGAGATGGATTTAGTGGCTTTGACAAGGAAAAACACTGAAGCCAAAAGAGAAAAAGGAATTGAGTGTATATGCAAGGGAGTGACCATGCTGATTGTAAAAGGAACTTAAGCTTGGTCAAGAGGGAAGAGAGGACATCAACAGAGTGACAGACAGTGAAAAAGTAGTAGGATCAATGGACTGGAGATCTGAGTGGGATCAAATGGTTAAAATAATGGTTCTGGAAGAAGTGAGCTAGGAGATAGGAAGTGGTGGTCATAGAGTGGGAAGAGATTATGGAGATGTTGCAATTATGGTTAATAACAAAATTCAGGATAATAATCTTTTTATTTACCCAAGGATAATTATTATAGAGAAGAAAAATAGAATGTGACCAGAAGAAAATAAGAGTTAAACACAGAATTGTTGAAAAGATCAGTACCTTTTCAGAAATGGCTGCTAAATTTCTTCTTTGGGAGTTGTGTGGGTGTGGAGAAAACAGTAACAAGGGGCAACCAGGGCAAGAAAAGAGCACTGAAAAATCTTCATTTTTCAAAACACTATCTGCAATTATTTCACCAATTCAAAGTTTATTTGAGTTATAACACTCCACTTTAAAAATTCATTTAGTAATCAGTCATCTATACCTCAATATGAATTGTATAATTAGACTATTCCAGTGCTCTCTATCTCTGAACTTAGATCTGTGCAGTGAGGAAGAGATAGTTCTGAGTAGAAAAATGAAATGATGGAATAAGAAACTTTGAGTGATGTTCATAATAGTTGAAAAGTAGAAACAACCCAAATGTTCATCTACTGATGAGTAGATAAATAAAATGAGGTATATCCATAAAATGGAATTTTATTTGGTGATAAAAAGATATGAAGTTCCAATATATGCTACAACATGGATGAACTTTTAAAACATTATGCTAAGTAGAAGAAGTCAGAAACATATGTTATATATGAATCCTTTTATATAAAATGTCCAAGACAGGCAAATCTACAGAGACAGTAAGTAGACTAGTGGTTGCCTAGGGCTGTGGGTACAGGGAGATTGGGAGTAATGGCTAAGGGGTACGGGTTTCTTTCTGGAGTAATAAAAAGTGATTGTGGTGAGAGATGCACCGCTCTGAATATGCTAAAAAGCCACTTTAATGGGTGAGTTGTATGATATGTGAATTATATCTCAATAAAACTGCTTTTTTAAGAAAAAAGAAAGAAACTTTGAGTGAGTTTTGGTGGGCTTTAGACATTGGAAGGGATATGTTTACTGAGGAGGCTATTGGCTCTACCATGGCTGGGAATTACCTGAATTACTTCTCTTTTCATGTGGTTAAATTCTGAAAAGACTGAGATAATTTCTTTGGTTACTTCTTTGCTTGGGAAGCAAAGATGGGTTTAAATACATAGAATTACTAAAAGCAAAGTCACTTTTTATTGGGAAAAAAATCTATTACCTCAAATAATTATACTCATAGCTAAAGTCTGGGTGTTAAAGTCATGAGACTAATTTTTTAACAAATATTACCCATTACCTGGAGGTACTTTTTCCCGAGTTGTGAGATATTTACTGTAATTCTTAAAAGGAAACAAACAAACTCTCCCCTATGCTCATTTTGCAAGCTTATGAAATGTTTATATGGCAACAGCAAAAAGGTTTGGTTAGTTTTGGGGTGGCCGGATGGCTCAGTTGGTTAGAGTGTGAGCTCTCAACAACAGGTTGCCGGTTCAATTCCCACATGGGATGGTGGGCTGGGTCCCCCGAAACTAAAGATTGAAACTAGTAACTGGGCTTGGAGCTGAGCTGCGCCCTCCACAACTAGATTGGGGTCCAGCAACTTGGAGCTGTTGGGCCCTGGAGAAACACACTGTTTCCCAGTATTCCCCAATAAAATTTTTTTTTAAAAAGATTTGGTTAGTTTAGAAAGAGCAGATAAAAAGCAAATACGTGTTTAGCTGCATTTTAGAGGTCCAGAACTATGAAGAGATAAATCTGATTCAAAAAGATCCCTGAGCTTGGGACAATTCAAATATTATTACCTGAGAGAGGCCTGCCTTGACTGCTTAGTCTAAATTAACTAAACACTGACCACTACTGCCACCCCGCAATCAGTAACTCTAAAAGTCCTGCTTTGTTTTCTCTATAGCACTGACTACTGTCGAAAAGATGGTGTTTGCTTTTCTCCATGTCTGTTTTTAACCACTGAAATCTAAGGCCCAAGAAAGAAGAGACAGTGTCCGTGCTGCCCAGGACTCTCTTGCCAAGTCCATGTACAATGCCTGGTTCATAGTAAATACACAACAAATACTGGCTGAATTCATGTATCCAACCACACCACATCATTTCTTTAAGGTGTAAGGCATTGAAAATGTTCACCTTTTAAACAGAGTTTAGATCTCAAGAGACTTTCAGTTATCATTTTATTTCCAGCAACACGTTTGAAACCAAGATTTTATTGGTCACTCAAGTGATTCATCCTTTCCAAACTAACCACATAGGCACCAACGCAACACCAGCTGACACACAGGGAATATGTAGGTAATTCCCACAAGGGGTCTACTGATTTCAAGCTACTGTGTTTCCCTGAAAATAAGACCTAGCCAGACAATCATCTCGAAAGCATCTTTTGGAGCAAAAATTAATATAAGACCTGGTCTTATTTTACTATAAGACCGGGTATAATATAATATAATATAATATAATATAATATAATATAATATAATAAATACCAGGTATAATGTAATATAATATAATATAATATAATACTAGGTCTTATATTAATTTTTGCTCCAAAAGATGCTTTAGAGCTGATTGTCTGGCTAGGTCTTATTTTCAGGGAAACAGGGTAGTTCCTTTGGGAAAGAAGCACTTCTTTTCACACATGAGTTGACCACTCAGTAAAACATGAATGCTTCAGCTCACATTCCATTTAGACTATGGGAGTGTTTTCACCACTAAATACATCATTCAAATCAACCTAAACACTTTGAGCAATGGTAGGTTAGTAAACATACCTAGACTCATTTAGGTATGTTTTACCTGAGAATAACAATTTTGTAGTTAAAGGGAGGAAGGAAAAGGGGGGAAGGACAAGATGGGCTTCCTTTAGGTAGTGAGGATACAGGTAATAACCAAGAGCTCTGTGCACATTTCTATGAGAGAGCAAAATAAAACCAGCCATTTAATTTTGCATGTTGCTTGAGTCAGGATGTTGGCTACAAGCTCCAAATGTATCAGCACTACTAGGTTTGGCAGAAAGAACCAAGAGTTATTGACAGAGATAGCAATAAAAGCTTCAGTGCTGCTGCTATGGGAAACAAGGACTCTCAACTATTATCCCAACACCTTATCACAGTGACTTCAGAAAAATCTGGTTTATTTTCAAAATAATTTTTTTCTGTAGAGTGTTGAATTTACACGTTGATATTGGAATAGCCATCGTGCAAAGAAAGATCTTCTCCAGGCCACACCAGTCCTAGAGAGACAGGGAGACCATCAAGGATAGAATAGCAACTGCAATTACCTTTGACTCTTGAGCCCCCAGCCTTGAGGGCAGTCCACTCCTAAAAGTGCAAGCCATTTCCCTTTCGAAAGGGAATCTTTGATCCTAAGAAGCTCCTACACAGTCCTAGTCCTTTGTTGGAATTCTCTGCTGTTTCTCTGGTGACCTGTTCTATAGCAGCTGCTGATTCAGTCATGCTGGTCCCCTCCTATTGTATTTCTCTCTGTGTCTGTTTACTCATGCTCAGAGCTCACCAACTCCAGGCCAGGTTCTCTCCTCCCTGATCGTTAGAGTTTCTTACAAGAGCCCAAAGGCAGTATAGTCTATTGGGTTTTTCTATAGCTCTTACTCAGGATCTAAGGTCAGCTTCCTTCAGGTTAAAGTCAGAGACTCTTGGGTTATACACACAAAAGCACCACTCTCTCAGTAATAATTAATCAGTCTCCTAAACTGAGGTATATGTCCTTTTAACAGTCTTCTCTGTCAAGGTGAATTTCCTGACTCAGGGTTTTTCTAGCAGTTTCTGGAGCCTCAGAGGCAAAGGTTCAGTTTCTCAGCTGTTTCTCCACTTCCCCTAGTGCCCATGTGCAGATGCTCTAAAATCAGAGCATTCCCAAAGGGTACGAAGATGAGGCTTCCACCTACCTTGCACCCTACCACCCTTCTCTTGTTAAGGTGAAACTGATTCGTGTGAACTTGGTACCTTTGAAGCAACTGGAATTGAGAAATTTAAAAGCTCAGCTTAGCAGCCTAAAGCTCTTATTTTTTTATTGCAGAATCTTACCTGAAGTGAACAAATACCGTACTTAAAAAAAAGAAAAAGAGAGAGATGAGAGAGAGAGAGAGAGAGAGAGAGAAGGAAGGAGAGAGAGAGAGAGAGAGAGAGAGAGAGAGAGAGAGAGAGAGGAAGGAAGGAAGGAAGGAAGGAAGGAAGGAAGGAAGGAAGGAAGGAAGGAAGGAAGGAAGGAAGAAAGAAAAGACTAAAGCCAGTGGCTTGGCGACAGTAAATGCAGAAGAAAAAAACTGACCATGAATCAGCTAACATTTAGAACTTTTCTGTAGGAGTCGAATATTTCTCCCAAATAGAGAGGTCAGTGGGCTGCCATGCAATATCTATTCAACCAACTAGAACATTTTGCTCTTTAGTATAATGAAGCTTGTAAATAAAGCTAAGCTCTGAGTTGTTCCCAAGGGGAAGATGGTGCAGTTTGCTTTGGTGGAATGTCAAGACGTAAGAGGAAAAAGTGATCATTAATAAACAAAATGTACAGAATTGAATCATTACATTCTTTTCTGTGGACAAACCCTTCTTTATTTTGAGCCCTATGTTAGGAAGTTACAGCTTCTCCTCTTTATAAATAACGTAGCATTTGGGGGCTACCATTTGTAATGGTCTGTAAGAGCCTCTCTGTACATTTCACCCATTGGGCACCCATTGCATACCATGTGTTGCTTTCCATTTGTCAGCATGTAAATTTGTACTTGGTAGATTTGTGGGAAAAGGGAGAAGGCCCAGGAGTCACACAAAGCTCAACACAGACTGAAAGTGTTTACATTGCTCTTTGGAACTGAGCTGACTACCTTCAATAGCTCCAGGAGACATAATACTTACTCCATTAGGCCACCCTAAAATGCATTTTCTTGCTTTCTTACACACGCAGATTTGGTAAAATCAAAGAATGGAAAATGGATCTGCTCCACCCTAAAAGGATGTGTTTTTTATTTCATTAATATCCATTTCCAAAAGAGATGTGTAAACAAAGGTGGGAAATAAGAATATAGCTTGATAAAAATCAAATGTCAAATGGTCAAACCGTAGTAAGTTAATAAAGCCGTGGACGAAATTAACCGGAGATAGTCATCTGTCTTGACCTTTTTTTCCAACAGAATTACTATTATTTCCCTATTCAGAGACTGCCTTTAGAGAGCTAGTTACTACTGGCTTAGGATTTCATCTTTAAGAATTCCAAGGTCCATGAAAAAGAGAGTAGACTGCTCCTTGAAAGTTCACTTAGAAAGACGTTTTCATTTAAATTATTTTTACATTTCTCTTCTGAAAATATTTTTACATTTCAGATTAAAATTAGATATGTACAAAGGAATATTTTTGTTGCTGAGATTTTTAAAAAGTGAGTGATGAGCAACCAACATGGGTATAAAGTGGCAGCTATCTCTGTCACTGTTTGGTCTATACTCTAGACTTTCAAATTTCACAGGAAATAAGGACTCTAATTAACCTCCAGCTCTAAGGGAGTTCCTACAGATCTGTTTGTGGCAACTGTATTCCTTGGAACTTAGTGTTCCCTTAAATTCTCACCCCACCCACAATATTGCTTGATGGCATAATGCAATTCTTTCAGTCTTTGCTCTGGGCACACATTAAGCAATCTAACTCCTACAGTTATAATCTCAGCAAAAATGAAGAGAAGAGATGAGAGGGGAGAGGAGAGAGAAAAGAAAAGGCTTTAATGATGAAATAACAAAGATTTTTCATACTATGCTAAAAAATAAAGTAAAAATTCTAAATAAAATATTTGAGTTTTTGTTATGTTTTGCTTTGTTTTAGGTTCTTTTTAAAAGGTTATCTGAGGCATGCAATAATTACTAGCCCTTCCAAAGCATCTATCTTTCTCCAAAGAGAGACCCACTAAATAATTTAGAAGTAAACTTTCAGTTTGGCATCTTCCAAAACACATATTTCCAAAACTCCTCAGGTTAGAATTACAATTGTCTGAAATCCAATCTGTCAGTAAGCAAAACTTCAGAGCAGTCTTAATAGTGGAATGGACTGAAGGGCAGACACACTGACAGCTGCCTCATTTCTTGCTTTGCCATGTAAATCCACTTTAACATAACTGGCTTGCACCCTAGCTTTCAGAGTGATGGCTCTGCCTAGAAGCCAATCTAATTGGATAAGTTAACAGTATATTTCCATAATGACAAAGAATCAGACCAAGCCTCTCCTAAGATTTCCATAGTCAGCCTAATAGAAAGACTGCTGGACAGAGAATGTCACCATTTAATGAATCGGCTCCCTATTCAAATAGGTCAGTCCATCTATGCCTCAGTTTCCCTCTGTTGGAGATGAACACATCTGATAACTTTCTAAAGACAAACTGTCCTCACCAAAATGCTCTGACTCAGAAGAAAGACATGTAAAGCTCACCTAGAAAAGGATAAGGCTCTGGTCTTTCTCCTGAACGAGTCAATTACCGTATTGAGCTATATGTGTAGAAAGATGCATTTAGCAAATGTGAAACCACTGAAAGAAATCATAATGTGCCAGCAAGATTTAGTAGACCTTTCTAAGAACTTGACTGTACAATAAGATAACTAATAATAATAATAGTTTCCATTTATTAAGTTACTATTATGCTCTTTGACCACCTTTATCTATATAGTCATTTAATCTGATCAAAAAATTTTATGAGAACTGTTATCAATATCAGTTTACACCCGAAGTGACAGATTCTCTGAGCTATTAAATGATTTTTCCAAGTTCATCCATCTAATACATGGAAAAGTTGGAAAATAAGCCAATGTCTGTGATTCCAAAACCACCTACATTTATTATCTTTCTAATGGCAGAGAATCAAGATTTTGATGCCTGTGAATTAAGGATCACTAATAAATAGAGACAAATATATGTATAGTGTGTATATATATGTGTATACATACATATAGTCTTTGAACACCACACATCTCATATAATAACATGGGAATTTATAAGCCTGTATATGGACAATTTGATAAGTACGTCATTCTATCATGTGGTAAGGATTCTGCACCTGGGAAGATTATTCAGTTTGTCTATGATTATCTACATAATCAGATGCTACAACCATACAGTTTTCCTTTGTTTCCCTACCCTTCACCCTGACTCATTCTCTTGGTTAATTAACTCCTAATTGTCCCAATCTAAAGACTAAAACACTCAGCTCAGCTGTCCTCTGCCAGGATGACTTAGCTGAACTCTGGCCTCCCTTCTGCCCTGAGTCTGACTTTGGTGACCTAGCACTTTTCACACAGTATTTACTTGTTTTCTACTTACCTCCTGTGTTCTGTTCTCCACTAAAAAGAGTTCATTGTCGTGTTCGTCTCTGCCTCTAGCACATAGCACAATGTTGGTTACACAGTCGGTAGATGTTTAATCAACGTGTGATGTATGGATAGATGAATGAACAATGATCAAAACTCACAGTACTTGGACTCCTACTTAGTAGTGACACTCGTTTACAATTCCATATCTAGTTCCCAAATTGCACTCCTGTGATGGCCAAATTGTTCTTTGAAATTTCTTAGGGAATACAGGTATTTGAGCTCTAAATATTAGAACTAGGAATCCCCAAGTCGAAATTTGGGAGTCTAGTAGAACTATGGAATCAATGGACTTCTTTATAAAAAGGACAGCTCCTCAATGATCAGTTTCAACCTCTCTATTTGCATTTATGATCCCAATACAGATAACAGGGGAATTATTTTGCTATACTAACAAAAATCTGAGTTTCAAACTTGAGGAGAAAGTCAAAAGGGAATGCAAATCTTTCAGTAACTAGAAGGGGCCCCATTTAATATTTCTTTGTGCAAATCTAGGGCAAAAACTTTCAACTATTCAAATGTTACAACTTACAATCAGTTATTCTTTAAACTAAAATCACCAACTTCAGGGGGAAACAAAGGAATAATTTTTCCAAACAAAAATCAAAGAAAGCTCAAACTTTTCATGTTCAAAAAGCAGCCAAGTACACACAGAAGCAAACTGGACAAGTCAAACATCCAGTTTACTATGTGCTATCACAAATTGGGGACACCATTCAAAATGCTTTTGAGTTCAGGAACATTTTTTGATCCATATATCTTAAATATTATGTTAAATTGACTGGCTGAAAATGAAAGCATCAAGTGAAGGTATCACAGTAGAACTGCATTTTCAAAAACACCCAAATACAAAAACAATGCAGAGGGAAGGGCAGCTTCCTTACACTGCTAACAAAGGAAGGAAAGTGAGTAAGGCAAACAGTCCTCATGAAACACTCTGACTCAAAACAAATACAGTTAAAGACGGTTCCTTTTCATCCCCTCTGTGGCGCACACCGTGCACGAGTGTGAACACCACAGGCTTTCATGTGTGAGTGGCAAACTGAGAGAGGAGAGGCACCCATAATCCTTGATCTTAGTGGAATGATAATTATAGACTGTTTAGCCTCTTGCTTTTCTCTAGTTTAAAGCAATGCTAGTACTTTTTATGATGCTGGTTATTTTCATGTCCATTTGTAAGTTGAGGCACAGGAAACTAAAATGGAAGATCCTAAATATGTTAAATATTAATTTCTTATGTGCACATGAGACGGGCAATAAATGACAAAACACTTTCATTTTGTTCAAGGCGATTATTTTGTTATGTATGTTTGGTTTGTTAATAGGTTTTTGTTTTTTTTATCTGTGGCTATTTCTGATAGACTATTAGATAACTGAGGCTGTGTTCAGAAAACAGCTGCTTTCTTTTTATTTTTTTTATTAAATTTCTTGGGGCAACAATTGTTAGTAAAATTACATAGATTTCAGGTGTACAATTCTGTATTACATCATCTATAAATCCCATACAGCTGCTTTCTTTATCTCCAAAAAATCCAACAATTTGTTTAGTTAAATATTCTTTTGCACTAAATCCAGCAGTTGTTGGAATTCTAGGAAACTCTGCCTGAAAAAAACTGTGTAATGTTCAAAGAGAAAGCAGCATGACTAACCACACCACACACACACACACACACACACACACACACACACACACACACACACTGTCTGCTAGTAGAATTTTTTAAGTGGGGGAAGGATAGGGTACTGGTATACCTCCAGAATACTTCACTTACAGAAAAGTTCTAGTCTAATCTTTAAACAAATTCCAAAGAAAAAATGGCTATAGTCTGTCTAGTCTTTAAAAATCTATTCCACAAATTATCAAAATGGTCAAATTTGCTTGTCATGCCTAATATATTATTCTAGGCATATAATGATATATGTAGTTAAACCTCATGCTATGATATCTCACTACAACTAGGTAAAATAGAAGTAGGATGATATAGAGCTTTGGGACCAGAAAGTCCTAGATTTAAATGTTGCTTTTACTGTTTACTGGATATGTAACCCCTTGATACGTTATTTAATATTTTTGAGTATTGATTTCCAAATCCACGAAGTAGGCTTACAAAACACCTGACACATACTGGAAAAGCAAATAGAAGATGATAACAATCATTATTCCACAATTATTTTTTGAGTATCCACTAGGTACCAGGACTGTTTCAAGCACATAGAATACAAAGAAAACACTTCACTATGTGGAAGTTGCGCTCTAGTGAAAGAAGATAGACAACAGACAAACAAAAGAGTGCATTATATAGTGTTATAAAAGATGGTAAGGGCTATGGCAAAAAATAAAGTAAGGTGAGGGGGACTGGTAGAATCAGACAGAGGTCTGTGGTTTTCTATAGTGTGGTCAAGATAGGCTTTCTTGGCAAAGACCTGAAAAAGGTGAGGGAACAAGCTATACGGATACCTGGGGGAAGTGAGTTCCAGGCAGAGGTAACAGCCTGAAACCCTAGGGCAGAAGAGAAGTCAAATCTAGAGACATAAATAAATTCAGAGTCTCAGCATATGAATGCCATTGGGATGAGATGAAGTGAGTAAAATAGAGAAGAAAAGAACACTGACAACTGAGCCTTTCTGCACTCCAATTTTAAGAGGGTAAGGAAAAGAAAAGGAACTAGCAAAAAAGGCTAGGAAGGAGATACCTAGCCTTCCTAGCATTGTGAGGTAGGAGTAAAATCAAGAAAGTGAAGAGTCCTGGAGGCCAGGTGAAAAAAGATGAAAGGCAAGATCAACTGCCCAACACCACGGATAGTTCAAGTAAGATGAGCGTGTGCACTGTAGACTGTCTTGAAGCCTACTGCATTTTGTCTATGCACTCTCTAAACCATAAAAGTCAAATTACCTAACAAAGAAATGGGTATATGTCAACCCCACTATATAGAGTACCCTAGAATGAAAATAAAGTAGTATCAGAAATCTCTCATAATTTATGTGGTTGCCCTATTCCAATACCTACTTGTTGCTTGCATATAGCAATTAAATCCCATCCAGAGGTCTACTGGAAAAGGAAAGAACGTGAAGAAATTCACATTGCCCAGTGATGTGGGAGAGTAAGAGTCAAGGGTAAGAAGAATAGAAATGGAATGGATCGTATATAATAAATCTGAGGGTCAGGAAAATTTAAATGATTCAGAGATATAATATGAGAAGAAAACTTTATGTCCTTAGGCTGACATCACTTTTGGCCTATGGATGTCTGAGAAGTAATTAAGAAAGAGGGGGGCAGGGGGATGAGAGAGAAAGAAGAGTCAGAAAGAGAGTGAGCACTCACTTTTTTACTTCTTTGGGTGTTTTTGGGTTTTTCCCCCTCTTCTTCTGCCCCCCCTCTGGTTCAAGCTGTTGTTTCCCAGTCTAGTTGTGTAGGACACAGTTCCCTGGCCCATGCTGGTATTATGAGCCTTGTGCTCCCCACCCCAGTCAGTGGGCAGCTCACGGCAGCTCTCGCTGGTTGTGGGCCCCTCACGGTAGCCCACGGCAGCCCACACCAACCTCCGGCTGCTCACAGGCAGCCCAGCTCCAGGGAAAGCTGTTCTTCACAATCTTAGCTGTGGAGGGTGCAGCTCACTGGCCCATGTGCGAACCCAACCAGTGACCTCGGTGTTAGGAGTGTAGCGCTCCAGCCACCTGAGCCACCGGGCAGGCCCTACTTCTTGACCTCTCTAGGTCCAGACCTTCTAAAGGTTAGGAAGAAGCCTGGGAACATTTCCTTTTACAGAACATTGGTGATTTTTCAGACTCTATCCACAGGCACGCACATTTCTTATTCCCTACCTTCCTAAAAGATCTTCCTACCTAATCTTTCCTATATGTTCAGAAGAGTTGACAGTTTCATGCTCCTGAAACATGAGTTTGATCTTTCATCTCCGACTCCCCCAATCTACTTGCCTTGAACATCAAATTCTATGTATGGATCTATATTTCTATCACTCTTCCTGTCTAACTCTCCTCTCTGCCCAAGGTAGGACACTCTCTGGTCCTCTAACATCTCTCACACTTAGAAATGACTAGTCTGCTTTTAAGGTCTGCTTTCTCCCTGCAGTAGCTTTTCTGCAACTCACAAAAATCTCTATCTCCTTCAACTCATTTTGTACTTTCTGCTTGTGGCACACACTGCTGTCACTCATGATGCTATACTTTCCTGGTCTCAAATAATGCAATAGTTAGCAGTTTGTTTTATCAGAATACAATGACAGTTGGTTTACTATTCTTTTGTCCTCTAATTGTTTCCAGCATATGTCTTACCTCTCCAGTCAGATGGCATATGCATTTTAAGAAAAGACACAGTCTCAGAAGCTCTTATATTTCTTAACTCCTAATATAAGGTCAGATAACTGATTTTAACTTTTAACACTTGTTATCCTCATTACATTGGTTTGCAAACAACAAAATATTTAGTAAAATTAGTTTAACAAGATAATTGAGACTAGACAAGCTCTATTGTACATCACTTTACAAAGACTGAATTTGGTCATGAATATATATTTAACATTTAATGAACACAAGTTCACTCTATATTATGCTGCTTTGTGGACTATAATTCTAGATATTTTGTGATCCTGCTTACTACAAGAGATAAAATAAATTTTATAAATCCAGATGAGATTTCTTTCCTGAACTCCAAACACATATAGCCAATGTCTACTCAACATCTCCATGTGATAACTAATTGACTTGTCCAAAACTGAGCTCTTGGTATCTACCCTCTCCCTCAAACCAAAACAAAAACAAAAAACTATTTCACCATCTTCTCTATCTTGATGGCAACTTCCATTTGCTTGGTCCTCAAGAGTCTTAAAGTTATCATGAATCCTCCCTTTCCCTCAGACCCCATATCCAATCTCAGGGAATCCTGTTGGTTCCATTGCAGATTTTATCCACAGTTCAACCAATTCCAACCGTCTTCATTGTTACCAGCTTGGCTCAAGCTACCATCATGTCTCAATTAGATTATTGCAATAGCATCCTACCTAGTCTCTCTGCTTCCATCCTGTTAAAACATGTTAGGTCATGTCACTTCTCTGCTCAAAACATCTCAATGACTTCTCACCCCACACAGAGTAAAAGCCAAAGTAAAAGTGAAAGTTCTTACAATGGCCTACAAGACCTTGCATGGACGGGGACCTCTAACATTTCCAACCACATTTCCTGTTACCCTTCCCTTCAGTACTCCCCTATCTAACCACACTGACCTTGCTCCTAAAACAGTCCAGATATAGTCCAGCTGAGGGCCTTTGCACAGACTTTTCCCACTGGTAACCTCATGGTTAACTCCTACCACCCCCCGCCCCAAGGCTTTGTTCAAATGCTCCCTTCTCTTTGAGGCTACCGAATGGCCCAATTCTAAATTGCAACTTGCCACCCATTAGAAATCTTCATTCTCCTCCCTTGCTCTATTTTCTTTCCATAGCATTTATCACTACGGCTGTCATGAGAAAGTGCTTCTCAGACATCTAACTACAGGAACATAGCTGAGCAAGGGTCCCAGCTGTTGTACTCTGAAATTCATCCCTGTATTTGCATCAAGACACTGCCTTTCCGGGGCTGCTCCAAGCCAGTAATTAAGTATGGCAGGAATGCTAAAACAAGCTAGTTCCTGGGAGAGACAGGACTTCTCGGGTAGCTGGCTTTGTGGCTCCAGGACTCTCTAAAGGACTTACCAATTTTCCTTAGACTGCACAGCAGATTAGGCTGTTTCCACCCAACTTTGGCTCCCTCTCTCCTTCATTCAGGTCAGATTTGCACCAGGATCTGACCATTCTCCCAGCCTTTCCCAGCTCCAGCCTTTTCTTCCTACCTCCCCATTTTCTCTCATACATTCATTCTCCTAATAAAATCCAACACATTTAACCCATTTTGGCATTTGTTTGTCATAGGACTCATATCTGCTCACTTCTTATATTTGACTTGTTTATTATATTTACCTTTTGTTGCCTACTAGAATATAAATTCCAGCAGAGCAGATATTTTGTTTATCCATGTACCACAAACACCTAGCACAGTGCCTGCCTGACACATCATGGGTGCTCAATAAATATATGCAGAATAAATGAATAACAAATGGTTAAAAATATTAGCAGCTATTGGCATTAGCAACTAAATAAATGAATAAACACATGATACCAATCAGTCTTTATAACCCTGCTCCCTCCTAAATTCCCTGATCCTCTTGTTTCATCTAGTCCTCCCCTTCACTAGAAAACCCTTGGGTTCTCCCACAGCAGAAATGAGACTTGAAAGGTAAATTGTTTTTAGGAAAAGATCCAGACTAATAATTGGATGATGGCCCATCTGTTCTGGGCAGAAAATATGCCATTCTGACTGAGATATTTATCACTACTGCTCTGTTCTTTTTTATTTCAGCTAGAATCTGCAGATAAACAAAATCAAAAGTTTTAAAGGTTTGGGTTTTTGTTTTTTTTCTCAGCTTAAGTATCCATTCAGTAGTAATCAAATGTGGCCCATACCTAACCAATTCTCCTATGCTCTGGTCTCACTAAAAGTTTTTTGAGGATGCATAATTAAGTACAAATTACTCCCAAGTATGAATTAAGACTTGAAACGGGTGGGTTTCATCTTAGGGTTCTATTATTGGGGAGCTCCCAATGCCAATACAGAGAAACCTATTCTCAGGAGAGCCACTAAGTTTACCCAGTGGAGGTTTCCAGAGTTGTGCCTGAAGGGTTTGCTTCCAGCTGTAAGTGGTCTGGAAGCTAGAGGGAGGAAGAGGCTGGGGGTCCAACTCTTTCTCATAAAGGCTGATTTAACCTTCAGCCTGTGTCTCATCTTGCCCTGTTTCCTTGGGCAGGCCTGAGGAATAACTATTATAAAGACAGACAGTCCGGGTGCCAATCCTGGCCTTGTGACTTATTAGCTAGGTGGCAAATTACCTCTCTAAGCTTGTTCCCTCATTTTTAAAATAGGGCTAATAGCACCCATCTCCCAGTACATTGTAAGCTAAATAGGATGCAAAGCATTTGCCTACAAAGAGTACTCAACAAATATTAGCTATTATTATTACTACTGACATCAACAATTCAAAGGAAATTAAACTGTGTGTTCAATGTTAAGGTTGTCCTTTTAACCTCTTCAGCTGAATGTTGATATGAAGGTGCTTGATAGCATTCAAACATGTAATAATGAGGTAGATGATAATTAGGGTTTACAACATCAAAATTTAATTAAAGAAATGGTAGGGGAGAAAAAACAGACAAAGTACACTGTAAAGCTTCTCTGCTTTTGCTTTGAACTAAGAGTTTCATTGGGCTTGACTTCCTTTTTCTAAAGAGCAAGGGAATACCCACATAGTGTCAGGTTGCATGAGTTACAGAATGTCTCAACGCACTTTCAAGGGCTCACTCCTTTCTCTTGCATAACTGGTGAGGTCAAAATGGGCACCTTCCTGAAAGCCAAGTGTCACTTCTGAACACGGTCCAAGAAAGAACTGCATTCCATAGAAATCCAAGACAAGAAATAACAGAGGGTGGTACTTGAGTTTGAACCAACCAAACACTGCTGGTGGGCCAAGTTCTTAACAGTCACGTTAACACCTTTGATTTCTCCATGACCTAAAGATTCCACAGCTTGAAACAAACAGCTGAAATAGGAGGAGGAGGGAGAGGGGAGGACAGCCTGATGTAAATTTACCACTATATTAAGTTCTAAAGTAACAATATAATTTTTTATTATTAGCTAAAGCCAATCAGAGAAAGAAAGGTAAGCAAGTGCGTTGGTGAGTCTGTCTTTGCAAAGTCTGGAGGAGAGTACAGGTAAACTAACTTTGGACAAACACACACAGACCCCCACAACAGACGTGGTTGTGTGCCGCTAGAGCAGAGGCTGATTAAACACTCAGTGCATGGGCTCACTGTGCCACTCCTGGAAAATAATGAATTGGGTAAGGAACAGTTAATAAGAAACTGTGCCTTGCTAACTGTGCACATTACAACAAAGAGCTGGCAGCTCCTGAAGGAAAAGGGCTTGTGCGCTGCCGTTCAAACTTGTCAGTCAACTGGTGCCAGCAGCCTCAGCGTCTGCCTGCCCAGCACACCCTCATCACATGTGTCTGTCTGGCCTGATCTGTACATCTGCTCAGAGTCGCTCCTGCCCAGTCGGGGATTTCTGCTTTTCTTCACCGGTGCTAAGAGTGGATTTTTCCCTGCTTCTCCTCTGTTACCTCTGCTCCGCTCCCCAAGGAGGCTCCAGCTTTATGGTAGCTTTGGACTTCCTTCACTGCCTGCCTGTCCTTGACTTCTAGAATGGAAGAAGCTGAGCTGGTGAAGGAAAGACTTCAGGCCATCACAGTAAGTCTGCCTACAGTTATAACTCATGGAGGTGGTTGCTTACAGGAACGGCAGACACGCTGCTGGCTGCCTCTGCCGCTGAGCCTCTGTAAGTGGAAAAACAGAACTGTCATCCTTCATGGACACGTCTCTGCCGCTCTCTTAACCCTTGTCACCACCCTCTGTAACTCTTGGGCTTCTGACCCTCAGAACAGAGTAAATGTTCTTGATTGTTGCAAAAACTCTGCCTACATTTTAAACAGCAATCAGAAGCTTTTAAGGTAGTTTAGTTCACTTTCTATGTACCTTAGAAACACAGTTTTTCCTTAAATTTATAATAGACAAATATTAGATCAAAAACAGATCCCCAATTTGGAAACTTTTTAAACAATTAATACACTAAATAATTAAAATCTTTTAAAATGGGGAGAGAAAAATGAAATAAGACAAAGGACTTGAAACTTTTTTATTTCTGCTGTGTTAGTATGTTCCAGAAAAACTAACAAAATGAAAATGAATGTTGTTGTACTTAAGCTAAGCATTAAACAAGAGAAAAGTGGGTAAAAGCACTTATCAGATTAATTCTCAGATATCAGTTTCCAACAGAGTCACAAACTGAATAAGATCCTGAAAAAGGAATGCAACGCATGCACTGCAATAGATTTGGAAAATATTTCATTAATACCGGGAAAGACAACAATGCATTTTTTTATGTTTGTTCTGGGAAAGAATCAAAGCAAGAAATGAATTACTTTCCTTAAATGATCCAGCTTTTTAAATTTAATTTTATAAAATCCTCTATTTGGCAGGAACCTGGAAAACTGTGACACAATCATTTGTCATTAGCTACCACTTATGATATAATTTTTTTTTAAGAAAAGAAACTTTGGAAATCAGCATCCCAATTTCTCAGCATTTTCTCTTGCTGAAATTAGCTGTCAGGAAGAAATCAGTACTTTTTAAAAACTAATGCCATATCAGGGTGGCAGGAGGATATTTTTGTTTGCTCTTCAAATTCCCATGGCATAAGTAATAATGCTAGTCCCAATTTAGGATTTTTATTTAATGGATACATTTTCTCAATTCCACCCAGAAAGGATTCAGTAAATTGAAATATTTTCGCAGCCAGTGGTAAGGAGCCAGGAGTCCACGGATAAGGGGAGCACCTTTCTACAAGACAATGCTTTTGAAATGTCTAACTTCTAATTAGCATATTTTCCTTCCTTCAAAAAAACTTTGGTTTGGATCGTTGTTTGTTTTGTTTTGTTCTTTTTTGTTGTTAAACTCAGCCACCGGTTCAGCTGTCCTGCTTTAAGGGACAGGAACTCGGCTCGGCTCTATTGTTTTGGCGTGGGCCTTTTGCGTTACAGCTGTTGTCTAAAGGTTACTTTATTAGACTGTGTGAGTTGTGTGGCACAAGCTCTGCTTTTTCTGATGCTTCTGTCTTCTAATTAACTAAATTAATAGTGCATCCAACAAAATACACAAGTCCCTCGTTCCACATTTTTTTTTAATTGGAGCACACCCTCACTTGAGCCCTTGCTCCCTCCAGCGCACCTTACAACTCTTCCTGAAGCAGCATGTGTTCTAAAGGTATGACTGCACACAGTTTCAGGAAGACTGAGAATTTTCACTAAGGGTTCCAAATGTAAATAGAGATACTAGAACAAGAGTCACTATTCCTTACAAGCACACATAAGAGTAAGTTCTTAAATATACTGGCATGTGTTTTTTTGGTTTAAAAAACATGACTTTTTGGACTATTCCATTAGCCTAAACATATCCCCTTAGAAAGAATTAAGTAAATCTCCAAAGTAAAATCACAAAGTAATTCTATCTTGGAAGTAGTGTTTGTGTAAAGGTTGTAGGGAAAAGAAATTGGGAAGTTTATAGGAACAAATTTCCACTAGCTAAGTCCAGTCACCAGGCTAAGTCCAGTCACATTTGTCACCACCTAGAGGAAAACTGGAGCAGTGGTGTCTCCATGGAAACATCACATCCACTCATCTCCCTCCTGGACACCCTAGAAATGCCAGTTTTCTCCACCCTTGCCTTACCCAGGAAACCACCTCAGTTATTCCTCTTCCCCTTTCTAAAATGAAAACACACAGTATCCAGAGAGTTTGCAGGGATTATTTCATTTTTGGAAGTACTGATAATCTTCCAAATCTCTGACCTAAACTAAAACGCAGGGACAATCTTCTCATTTTAACTGTTTTCCTTCTATTTCCCTACACTGAAACAAACTTCATATACATACTTCAAGAACAAAATCATAAGACAATTGTTCAACTCTTAGACTTCAGTTTGTTAGGGGGGAAAATAACTTTTTACATTCTAAAATCAATTTGAGTTTTGTATTAAAATTTATTCTTCCAATTCCTGGTGTGAAATGAAATAATCTTCACTGTTGAATTTATTCTACCTGGTTTTGAGTGTCAAAAATGTCATTATTTTCACTGCAAGGAATTGAAAACACAAATGTATATGCCTGTAACTTGACAGACCAAGTGCCAATCTTCTTGTTCCTCAAAAAAATAAAACCAAAAAAAAAAAAAAAAGGATTAAACACAGTAAGTAGATGGAATGTGGCACTTAGGCTCTCAAACTAAAGCTAAATTATTGTGATGGTGCCATTCATTCCTCATATCAGTACACTGAATTTTAGGTTAGTCAGAGGTCTTCTCAAAGAAAATGAAGATGAAATTATGTAAGTACACAGAAATGATTATTTATAAGAAGGTATTTCAGTTTGGGTATACCAAACATGGATTCTATTTTGCATACCTACTCTCAGGTTCTCCCTTCATTACTTTATCCATGTACCAACTCGTCTCATACTAAACCAGTGGTCAAAGTATCACTTAGCCAAAGAGTTCAGTTTTCACCTATAACTCAAAAACAGGGCTACTTCATACTGATTAGAAATTATCTTGGGGCTCTCCTCTAGTTAGTACATATTTTAACAGATAACTGATTTTTACTCAAAAGGAGAGCTATGTAGTAGACTAGTAATTTGAAATTCACTTTTAATATTACTGGAACTGGCGACACCAATGTCTCCAGCATTCTCAGGGAAAGTGAGATGAGGGACTGACAGAGTTATCCCTACAAAGTTACGTGGGAGTAAACATGACCCACACCAAAGAATGGGGAAAAGGTGCAGGTGAATTCCCCTAAAAACAGAAAGATTCCCTAAGCATTAGTAGTATTCCACCTGCTCTTGACATCCTCCTGCACAAGGAACACATTGTCTTATCTCCATTTCTACTGTGACATTAGAAAATACTAATACTAAATAATATGTGGAGACTCAGACTGGAAAACCCCTGGATCTTAAGCTGGCTAGAGATCATAGACTCACAAATATAGTACTGTTTGGAGAAGGGGAGTGAGATCAGGAGATTCTGAGAACTAAAATCGATTTTCAGAGAACAGAGCCAGCTGGGGAGAAAAGGGGTAAGCATAAAGCTGACATTTTTATTCTTATCAAGGCTTACCATTAACTGGTAGGAATGTGTGTTATCAACTCATTCTCATTTCTTTATTCAACTAATGGTTATTGAAGACCTGCTATGTGCAAAGCCCTATGCATTGAAATGAAAAGAAGCGAAATAAGGGGAATCAGGAGCATCAGGAGTGGGATGGGAGTGGGTTGCAATTTGTAGTCGTCAGGATGGTCAGGATGGGCCTCATAGAAGGGTGCTATTTGAGCACAGATGTGAAGGAGGTGCGCTCTGTCAAAATTTAGACAATTGTAATAATCACAAGAGCAAGCACCTGCCTAGAACTGACTCCATTTGGAAAGGAGCCACAGAAAGTCCTGACACTGGAATTTGAGCAACAGAGCCAGATTTGCCAGCCAAAGCTGCTTATGACGCAAAATAATAAGGCACTCTCACATTTCCCCGGATCCACTCCCTATTTCTTCCCACTCCCGAAGTATTTTTTCTAGACTTGTAAACAGGAATTTAAAAGGAGAATGTTTTTACATAAAACAGAAATCTACCTAACACAAAGACCAATATTAAAAGAGTAACATAAATGCACACAGGTTCTAGTTATTTCTTTAGCATGTGTTGCCTGTCCCTGAACACTGCACCTCATCTCATTTTCTTTCTGTCAATATCTAGAAACTTCTAACAGTTAATAAGACAGTTAATGACCTCAAAGCAGGACCTGAGACATAATTTGTGGGGCCCAGGACACAATGAACATGTGGGAAGTCTTGTTCAAAAAGATCCAGAATTTCAAGGTGTAACAGCAGAGCATGAAACTACATGCTGGGCCCTTCCGAGTATGGTGCCTTGTATGACTTCACATGTCACGTCCCCAAGAAGCCAGTCCAACTTTTATTTCCCAAGCCTGCCATACACATTTCCTCCTCTTCATTCTGCCTATAGAAATGAGAAAGTGAAAACAAGAGCATGCCAGTCTGGATCTTGACTAAAGGTATATATACATTAACAGGTGTTTGCATCATTGTAGTATTTCAAGCTCTAAGGACTTCTTAAAGGAAC
The DNA here is from genome assembly GCF_057876585.1 of Rhinolophus sinicus. NCBI lineage: Eukaryota > Metazoa > Chordata > Mammalia > Chiroptera > Rhinolophidae > Rhinolophus > Rhinolophus sinicus. The sequence continues at coordinate 36,540,623 of NC_142507.1, forward strand.
AATGACTAAAAGAATGCACCATTGTTCCAGTTTACCTCATGGTTAAGACAAAGTTCCAGGAAGAACATCCAATCTGTCATGACCAACCAAAGACATTCACACAAAGATGGTACATGGAGATGTAGGACTCTCCTAAACAGAGAAGTCCTGTGCCAGAATATTAAACAATGAAACCTCTGCACAATTTTCCACAGTGCTGTACTGAGATTACATGTTTCTTCCAGAGAAGGAAAAGTTTCTTCAACCAAATGTGCTAGGCCACATATCTCTGCCAAACATAATAGCCCACCCACGAAGGAGAGCATGTCATGAGGTACAATAATTTTGATAGCTTATTAAGGAAGCTGCTTTTTGATAACGGGGGAAGGTTTTTTCCAGTGTACTCCCGAATGATAATGCTGCTTCGCAAAGCCCTCTACTGAAAAGGATCCTCGTGAACTTTCTGAACATTACTGGATAATCCAAAAGGAAAGCTGCCTCTTTAGAAAACTGATTGAAACAGATCAAAGTCTACGTGCCTAAACCTAACTAGCATCTAAACAAGTGCACCATAGTTCAGTGCTAAAACTTCCAATCTCCAGTCTCAAGTGACTCAGCTTCTCTTAAAATAAAATAAGAATATTTAAATTTTAATAAGAATATTTTAATAAGATAAGAATATTTTAATTTAATACGAATAAAATAAGAATATTTAACTTAAATGACAGTGGGGTCATTTGGGGGAAATGTATTGCCTCTCATTCCCTCATCGGGAACCCTGGGGATGTCTACTTTTCTAAGACAGTTTGAGTGCAATCTATACTTAAAGTTGCTACATAAAACTCCAGTGACTGAGTGGATTCAGTTGAGCCATTTAAGATATAGAAAACCAGGTTATCCTCTGAAACTCTAAATGGAAATTGAAACTGGCTCCTGTCCCAAGCACCAAGTTTTCAATGTGTAACTGAATCGGGGATTAACATGGGGTGATACGACGTATTAAAGTAAGATATGACAGCTACTCAAAATCAATCTATGCTAACAAATCTAGAATATAAAGGACCACCATTAAGAAAAAGAATTCTGATATTAAAAATAATGATAACAGCACCTGTTCTTATATAGCATTTAGGCTTTAAAAAAATAAAAATAAAAACTTTTACATTATCTTATTTGGCCAAACAGTCCTGTGGGTATTTTTGAAAGCAGATATTACCATTCCTATTTTACTTGTATAAGCCCAAAAACCTAAGGCCAAGGAAAGTTAAGGGATTAGTTACATAGTAGAACTTGAATCCATTCTTCTGCTTGTCACATTTTCTGGCCACAGCATCATAATAACTTGTAATAAACATCAAAGCCACAAACCTCGCCCTGTCCAGAACTTCCTCAGATTTCTGTTCTTTACTCTTATGAACAGAGTTTGACGTGGAGCAAAGAGAAGAACCTAAGGAAGTTCTGCATCACTTCACCACCTTTTCTAACCCAAACCAGTCCTTCACCCACTGCAGTTTCCTTCCCCCTTCTCCAGTCAGCAAGTAGAAGTGGAAAAGGAAAGAACGCAATACCATTTTGGAAGCGTTTGTTATTGCTTTAACAGAGTTGGAACAGAACCTGTCATTTTTCAGAGCATCCCATATTCTAAGCCTCGTTACCTTCTCCCCATCCCACTTCCTTTACACAGTCTCTTCACTCCAGCCAGGATTTCTTAAGGCAAAGACGTCTTTGCATCTCTCACAGCTCCCAACACTGAGCTCAACACTAGCTGGAGCACAAAAGAAAACCATCAAGAATGAGTGAATGAATGAACACAATCGAACTGAAAAGGGGGAGAAAGCTAATGATTATCTGGCCTGCTAACGTATATATTTTTTTGTTTTTTATTTTTTTTTTCTAAAGACACAGCGAAGTTACCATTCCCCCTTGATTATTCAAGGGCTTGTTTTGTGTTTTTTGCTTTCCTTGTTTGGTTTGGGTTTGTCACTATTCATTAGAACAAACAAGAAAGGGTAGACAAAGGAATAAAAGAGTAAAACACAAACTGGATTCTATTTAGAGATCTGTTCAAATTTATTGTAAGGTTAGCAAAGAAAACTAAAATTATTGAATAAAATGAGGTATAGAAAATGTGTGCTTTTTAACTCACTCATATGTAGTAGTGATAACTGTGTCCACTTCCCATGGTTAACTTGAGAATTAGGATATTTCAAAGCAGAAATAAGCATAGGACCAGAAGAAAGAGATTCCTTTCGCATCTTCACTACACCATGCTCAAGAGATGCTCACCCAGCTTGTCCTTAGACACTTCCAATATCAGGTGGATCAAAACCTCACAAACACCCTATTCCATTTGAGAATAGCTCCCTGTGTTAAGAGTTGTGACATAATGTGCTAGAACCTGGTTCCCTTTCATTTCCACCGAATCATCATGACTTTAGCCATTGAAGCCATACAGCTTCATTTTCTGAATTTTGACCATTTCTTGTATCACTGGCTCACTGAAGACACTCTCCAAAATGTCAGGGTCACTCTAAAAATTTGGTGCTGAGAGTTGAGCAAAACACTAACCAGCACAGAGCCCCTAGTGTTATAATATCCCTTCTTTGGAGCATTGTAATTCCACTGATATATTTGGGAAGCAATAAGGTTTAGTAATAAAAAGCACTACCTTTGGAGTTATAGAAAATTATGTTCAACACCAATTGCAACACTGAACCAATCATATGACTCAGGAAAGTCAATAAACTCTTGTCCTCAGCTTTAGTGTCTCTAAAGATAAGAATTAACTAGAAAGTTTAATAAACTAGTCACATACACAATGAGTATACAAAAATCAATTGCTTTCTGAAAAAGTTAGTCAGAAAATAAAATGTGAAACTATCCCATTCCTTAATAGCTACAAAATAAAAAACTGATAAAACCTAACAATGATCTTACTAAGGAAACGTGCAGGAATTATATGAAGAAACTTTTATACTTTTATACCCACTAAGGAAATGTACAGGATTTATACAATGAAACTTTACTAAGCAATATAATATATATCTGGAGAGGCATATAATTCCTTGGGGTAAAGTTGAATACAAAAAAGCTGTCAGGTATTTCCAAATTTATTTTAAGTTTAATTCAATCCCGATCAAAATCTCTAAGGGGGCATTCTTATTTGGGTCTGGTAGCAGCATGAAATTGCTAAAACAGGACAATTTGGCAATTGGTATAAAAAAAGTCAAAAACTGTTTTATCTTTTAACCTAGAATTTCATTAACAAGGAACTTAATACTAAAGAAAAATAAGAAATGCACACAAAGATGGATTCCTAAGATGCTCATAACATAAAAGAATCATTTTTTAAAGTACAAAAGTGGAAGCAAATTCAATATCTAAAAATAGGACTTATCTGAATAAATATAGTGCATATATATTTGGTTACATGTACATATATACGAGGGTGTCAAAAAAATGTATACAAGTGAACACTTTGGTCAACATTGCTCAAGCAGAAGTTCGCCGTAATCAGAAGTGTCTGGACACTAATGGTAACCACTTTGAGCCACTTGTAATTGTAACCACTTGTAATTGCAGAAGTCAAATGTGACTTGTATTCATCTTCTGTTATTGATATATATGGAGTATTACACTTTTTTTCTTTCTTTTCCCTTTATTTTTGTACCTTTCTCAGGGCAAATTCGATATCTAATAATAATAGCTAACTTTTATGATGCACTTATTATTTATTGGGAACTTTAGAAAGTGTTTTTCTGTATTAATTCTCTTTATCTTCACCATAACTCTAGGAGGTATCATCCCATTTTATAGCTGAATAAATGTAGGTATACGATGTGGAGGTTAAATAACTTGCCCAAAGTCATCTAGCTTCTAAAGAGAGACCAAGGTCCAACTAAGCAGGCTGTCTCCAGAAGCTACACTCTTAACTATATGCTATACTGACTCTCCCTGCACATTATTTGCTTAGTTGAAACCCCTTGAGTTGAACATCTCTTGTATACTCTTATCACCAAGCACAGTGTCTTAACAGAGATGGCTGATAAATAAAGAAACTGACTTCCAATGGTCTCCATGATATGATATTTCCTTATCCATCCAATTTTTCTCCTTCTGTTTTTCTACCACAACCTCTCCTCTCTACTCCAGTCACACTCAAACCGTTTCACTCTCTTCATTAACCCACAGCTTAACTTCCGGCTGTAGAATCTAAATACCTTAATAGACATTTATGCAGGTCTACGCTGAAGCAGGCATTGGAATTGGTGAAACAAGGATGAATAAGCTACAGTTCTGGCCCTAAAATACACGCATACACACACTTAAGCTATAGAATGAGAAATGTAGGTATTTGGGGAAATGCAGGAAGTTGTTCAAAGCTGATTTTTTGGAGAAAAATGATGCCCGAGTTTGTCTTAAAGGTGCAAGAATGGGGCTAAATAAAGAGGGTGGGTAAGAGGAAAGGGCAGCATTCTAGGCAGTCGAAGCAAACACAGAGCATTCAAATATTTCCAATAACTTTGTGTGAATGGAACTAAGGTGGCAGGGGTTTTAGTGGTGGGAAAAGAGGCCAGATCGTCATCAATACTTTATTAAATGATGCTAGTATTTTCCCTCCAGAAAGCAGTAGGCTGCCTTTTGCTTTAAGTAGGGGAATACTGACCAGCTATTTCTTTAGAAAGATGACTCAGGTAACACTATAGAAGATGGTTTGGAAGGCAGACAGTATTACAATTTTAATCGTTTTTTTTCTTTCTTAAACTGTATATACATTTTTTTGGCACCCTCTGTATAATGGAATAATATACAGCCATTAAAAATAATTTAGAAGACTATTTAATGATATGGCATATCATTATGTTCATGATATATTAAAAGGAATAATTCAGATTACTATATACGTAAAAATAATTTTATATGCACTATATCACATAGATATAAATCATTGATCTCTGATTACCTCTGGACAATGATAATTACTATTAGGAGTAACTTCTAAAATTACACCAAGGTGTATGATTGTTTGTGTGTTTGGTTGCTTGGTTGGTTGGTTAGTTGTTTTTCTGGTTTGGTGGGGAGTTAAGACGGATAAGAAACTGATTGAGTTTTTAATTTTGTTTCTGTTAGAATTCAACAAAATGATTCCAAAGTCCAATTGGAAAAATAAACTACTGTTACTAATCAAGACATTTTAGATAAGAGCAATAGAGGAAAACTTGCCCAATAAAATGTTGATGTACCTCATTGGCACATAATCTAAACTATGTTGTATTAATACCAAAATCAATAATTAAGGAAACTATACAGATAACCTGGAACCAGACCCTAATGTACATTTGAAAATTATGTCCTCTTCTGCAAAATGTCTCTTCAAGTCCTCTGCCCATTTTTTAATTGGATTGTTTGTTTTTTCGTTGTTGAGTTGTACGAGTTCCATATGTATTTTGGATATTAGCCCCTTATCGGAGGCGTTGTTTGCATAATTCTTCTCCCATTCGGTTGGTTGCCTCTTTATTTTGTCAATGGTTTCTTTTGCTGCGCAGAAGCTTTTTAGTTTGATATAGTCCCATTCATTTATTTTAGCTTTTACTTCCCTTGCCTTTGGAGTCAAATTCATAAAATGCTCTTTGAACCCAAGGTCCATAAGTTTAGTACCTATGTTTTCTTCTATGCAGTTTATTGTTTCAGGTCTTATGCTTTGATCCATTTTGAATTAATTTTGGTACATGGTGACAGATAGCAGTATAGTTTCATTCTTTTGCACATGGCTTTCCAATTCTCCCAGCACCATTTATTGAAGATGTTGTCTTTTCTCCCTTGTGTGTTTTTGGCTTCTTTGTCAAAAATTATTTGTCCATATTTATGTGGGTTTATTTCTGGGTTCTCAATTCTATTCCATCAGTCTGTTTGTCTGTTTTTCTGCCAATACCATATTGTTTTAATTAATTTTGCTCTGTAGTACAAGCTGAAGTTAGGGAGTGTGATACCTCCAGCATTGTTTTTGGTTTTTTTTTCCTTAGGATTGCTTTGGCTATTCTGGGTGGTGAACACACAATGTGGTATACAGTAGTACCTTGGTTTTCGAACATCTCTGTTGACGAACATTTCAGTTTACAAATGCCGTAAACCAGGAAGTAAATGCTTCAGTTTTCTAACACACCTTGGAAGTCAAACATGTCATGCTGCTTCTGCTGAGTGCAAGATCCTGAGGGCTAGCTGTCGGCTGTCTTCAAACGTTTCAGAACTTGAACGGTCTTGCAGAGCGGATTACATTTGAAAACCAAGGTACCACTGTATATAGATGATGTATTACAGAATTGTACATCTGAAATGTATGTAACTTTATTAATAATTGTCACCTCAATATACTTTAATTTAAAAAAATAGTAAACAATAAAAGTTAAATGATAAAATTAGTAAATAAAAAAGTAAATCAATATGAAAGAATTTTTCAATAAAATTTCAAATTAGTTAAAAATTTGGGGAAAAAATAGATCTTCAGCATTTATCACAATTAAAATAAATTAAGCCAGATTAAAGAGTTTTTAATATTTAGAAAACTGGAAGAAAATGTGGATGAATAATGTATATCAGATGATAAAGGAAATTAAAAACGGCTTCTTCACCTACATAATGAGGATAAGCACGGCCCCTACTTCATAGAGATTTAGGAAGATTAAATAAATTGATACAAATATAAAAAGTTCTCAATAAATGTTAGCTATTGTTACAACCATCATCTGCAGATCTTGAAAAATTAAACAAAAGAAATAAAGTTAGTTTTAAATGCTTTCTTTTTAATAATCGAATGCTATCTCTTAGACATTCACTGTGTAAATACAACACTATTTAATAATTCATTCTACAACTTTGCCAGGGATTAACCAAAAATTAACCAGTTATTAAATATTCATAATTCACCTTTTCTCCCTCTTCAAAAAAATTGCCACTTTCAGTCTTTTGATAACCTCTTCACACAAAATTCCAAGATTACTTGACAATATTTTTCTGTCGTGGCTATACATTTTTCTATTTCCTGAAATGAAGCCCATCAGAGTCTGAGTAGCTCTGTCTTTGGCTTTCTTATTTCCTCTTGGGCTTCGACTTACCTTTAAGCATGTTTATTCTACCCTTTCCAGAATCAAGATTATTCTCAATCAAAAATATGAAAGAAAATAGGAGTTCTAGTTTAATCTCTGTTATATTAATATTATGTATCTCAGCAGTAGCCTTTATCTTTTTGCTCTCAATGTAACTTAAATATACATACTTAGAGGATGCCAAAAAAATATATAAACATTTTAAGAAAGGAAAAAACTGTAGTAAAATTGTAATACTCAATATATATCGATAATAAAAGATGAATACAAGTCATGTGCATACATTTTTTTGCTGCCCCTCTATTTATACGCACATGATTTTTGCCCCTTCAGTGTGTTTCACATGCTCCACATCTTCGCATCACCCTGGTTCTTACCTTATTTACATTATTACAAATAGATACCACCTGCTTATCTTCATTCTTGGTTTCATGAGCTCATTGGGGCACTCCCAGTGATATTAAACTATTTGGTTTGGTTTTGTTTACAGTAGCTCTCTTCTCTAAGATCATTTGTAATTGTGTATCCATGTTTCCATTTGTAAATTGCCCATGATTAATGATCTAGCTTCCCTCTTGTTATATTTGCCCTTTTTTCACAATTTTTTAAAAATAATTTTTCAAGAATCTTTTTTCAAGAATTTTTAAATCTACTTTCACTGAAATCTGGTAAACCTCTAACTATGCCCGGGACTCTTTTCTAGAAATACTGTTAGTATATCCCTGTTTTTCAAGGCTACCATTATTTGCACATCATCAGGAAGCTCTACATTGTTGAAAGTATTTAAACTCAAATAAGCAGCTTCTAGCATTGTTCTTTTGAGACCTCAAACAATGAGAATGTCAATAAAGCTAGTCACGAAGTATAAAATATCAGCTTCTGGCAGAACGAATCTGAAACTATTTGACTAATTGAATTAGCTCAATTCACCAAGTGCTATTATAAATAATATCTGATTGACCCCAAAACAAACTTCCATGTGGGTACCCTTCCTCCTATACCCTTGTACGTAGGTGCTTCAGGAAGTATCTGTCCTTAACTCTCCTTTTCTTTTCATAAAAATGTCTCCTGTTACGCAACATAGTCTGCTGGACTCAGCTATCCCTTCCAAAACTCCTGTGTCTTTTTGTCTAGTTCTGACCCCTCTTCTGACTTCTCTCCATCCAACATTTCAGCTGCCTACCAGATAACTCCACCTGGTTGTCCCAAAGTCACCTACAGGTTGGTGTAAATCCACCATTTTCCCTCTCAAACTTTTTTTCTTCTCCTGAATTTCTTATTTCTATTAGTGATTCTGCTCTCCTATACGCCTTAGCATAAAAGGTGTACAACCCGTTTGAGCTCTGCCTTTCCTGCATCCATGTCATCAGTTGTCAAGTTCTGACAGTTTAAGTCCTCTCTGATACCCATACCCTCTGCTACCTCTTGCTCAAGCTTTCATGGTCTTGTGTGTAAGCTATAGCCTAACTGATTTCCCCCCTCAATTTCTCCTTTTTCAATATCTACTATCCAATGGGGTATATTTAACTGCCTAAAACATAGTTTTAACTCTCTCTTTCTGAAAACCTTTCATTCATCCCTATCTCAATACATCAATAAATTCCTACCATTCAGTATTTTCTTTTATGGATCTGTCCTCATCCTGTTATTCTTACATTTCTCACTTATATTGTTATATTGATATATACTTATATATTGATATATACTTATATCTCACTATATATTGTTATATTGTTATATTTCTCACTACTCTCTGTATGGCAACTTAGTTTCCCATCTTGCTGTTCCAATTAATGTCCCAATTTTCTACTTCCAGGCTTTTGCTCACACTGAGCCCTTGATTTGAATGCCCATTCTCCCCACTCCCCAGCCCCCAAGCAACTACCAATGTACTGACTCAGATGCTACTTCAAAAGCTCTCCTAACCATACCAGCTAGAAGCAAACTCTCCCTGTCTCCCCTTATCTCTCAGAGCACCTTACTTGTGCTTTTGTGATGACATTTACCACTTCACTTCTTAGACTATAGTTCTATAATTATTTGTACAAATTATTTTCTTTCTTCATGACAATATAAGCTCCTTGGTGAAAGTATCTACTTCTAAATAATTTTTAAATATTGCACAACTCCTAACATCATCTTGAATATAGTATGTGTACATAAGTACCTAACTATTGGATAAATTAATAATTAAATAATTTAGGATAAATCCTTCCTTCTTGATTGATTCAGGCATTTTATAATATTAGCTATATCAATAATATCTCAAAAATACTCACATTGAGCTTACTTTTATCAAATATGTGATTGAGGTAACATCATTGAATCATAGATGGTCACAATTTATGGTTGTATAAGGTAAATACATTATTTTTCAAAATAATTAAGAGGTAGCTTTTTATACAATTGGAATTTGTGGGTGTCCACTGCTAAAATATATTAAGTCAGAAAAATAAAAATCTAGGCAATTGTTCATTGGACAAAAATTCTTTGTTAAACACTGAAGAAGTAAACAGAAATATAAGTTATTCATAATGGTTAACATTAATAAATATCTGATGTGCCAGATTACAACAGGTGTCTATAGAGATGGTTGAGCTTCTGGAAAAATTTTGGGAAGCAGAGGGCATTTCACATCTATTTGTTTCATAATGAATTGGGAAGGAATTAGCTGTACATCATACAATAGAGCTAGATGTACAACTTAAGGTTGACTTACGGTTTATTCTACCACATTGAAACTGAATTATTGCCATGTTATTTTTCAATAGTACTTATATGCTTATAAAATTTGGCAGAAGGATAATAACTGACTGTCGATAAATATGAGGAAAAAGTGCTCCTATCTTAAAAAAGAATCACCTATAACATTATAAAATTACCTTCTTAACTACCTAGACTGAGAGGAGAGGCAACGCATTACCTCTGAGTGACAAAACATTGGTATTCCCTAGCAACCTGTCTATAATACTTGAGATGCCCTGCCTCCAATCACAGCTTTCATTACCTTATTACCAACCCCAAGATGAAACCAGCCCAAACTGGCTATGGACAGGGTTGGGGAAGCATTACCGGCTTCAGTAGTCACTGTTACACATACTTTCATGCTCTTCTTTAGGGACTATCCATGGAAAGAGGTGGATGGGTATACTCCAGCATGCAGGCAGCTAAAAATGTGCTCCCTTCTAATGAGAGGCCCAACTCCTGCTGTGGGCTGTACTGGTGCTGCCTCCAGGCCATAGTATTTCATGATGGAGAGGACATTGAGGGAAGTTGTGAGAAGCTGACTAATTTCCCATTCAGGGAAATGGTGTAGTGAATTAGGGAAGTGGGTGGAGGCCGAATTCAAAGTGCCTGGATTCAAATCCTGGTTCTGCCACTTATTCTTTGTGAGAACTTGGAATAGTTAATTCCCTAAACTTGAATTTCCTCTTCTGTAAAATGAAAATTATTACAATATCTCTTTGTAATTGACTAGTACCTGAAATATTACAATACATCTTTGTTATTATGACTATTAAGTGAAACAGTACCTGCCATGCAGGGTGGCATGCAGAGTCTCTAGTCCCGCTCCCCACATAAGAACACAGGACATGGTGAGGCCAAAAAGGAAGACCCACGGAGCCATAGATAGGGGAGTCATACCATTATATTCTCTCTGGAGGCAGGGTCCACACGATCTGCAACCCGCCATGCTAACTGTAATCCGCGCTTGCTAGCTCAGCCACCATCTTCTTGCTAGCCCCCCATTGGCTGCTAGTGTAGCCACAGCAGTTATATTAGTGGCTAATGGGTCACTGGTTACAGCTGACGGCCAACTAGCCACAGGTGATGGCCATCCAATCACAGTTGATGACAATTTACTACCTGAGCCAGCACCTTTCCACATGAGGCTGAGAGCCTGGAAACTGCACTCCTTGCTCTGTCCCCACAGTACCTATAAAAACTTACCAAGCTGGCAAAATAAATTTAAAATATTACTGATATTTGCTCAATTAGTAACCTTTAGATATAGTAGAGAATTGACTCATGACTTTTTAGAGTTTTTATTTCTAATGACCAGATTTTATCCAAAAAAAAAAAAGAAGTGATTCTGAAGACTCATGCCTGTTGCTTAGCTATATTTTTTTTTCAAAAGAGCTGCTTATGGAATTTAAAAAGTAATGCTGATGAAGTCATATATTCTTACACATAAAAAGAAACATGACATAAAGTTGGAGAGCAATGTGTTATTTTTCTTCAACAAATGTACCTGAACTTATGAATCAAAAAAGAGTTTTTATCTTCAAAGGAGTCACATCAGGAAGCCATGCACTTATTTCAATAATACTGCCAAATATTTTTGGAACTCTTCCTTCTAAATTACCTTCTGAACCTGCTTCCAATTCTTTTAGATGTTTTCACAGGCAACAAATTTTTATGCTTTGGGAGTTTTCAATTCTGAAAGCCGATTTAAAACCAACTCTTATAAATAAGAGGAAAGATAATGTCATAATTGGTAAAAAAAAAAAAAAAAAAAAAAAAAGGATATAAGGGCCTTTTTGCATAGCTTGTAAAATATCTCAAACAATTCCAGAAAGGAACTCTCTAAAACATTTCAGGCCAATGGAAGCATTATCAAAATTAGTGTGTTGCTTTCTGTACGATTAACAAGTTATGTGCTCAGTTACTTAATTCTATTAAACCAATACTTATAGACACTATGTGTCAAGCACTGTCCTATGAACTTTTACATATATTACTTCATTTAATGCTCATACCTTATGAGATAGTTTTATAATCCACATTTTACAACGAGGCAATTGAGGCACAGAGAAGTTAAGAATTTTGTCCAAGGACACAGCGCTAGCAAATGTTGGACCCAGAAAACAAACCCATGCTATTTAGTATATATGTTATTTCTTCTAAAAAGTATAACCCATGTGCATTAATAGTTATGCTTTCTGAGTTTTTTGAGGTAATACAATTTAAACTTGGTGAAAGATACTATATCTCTCCATGAATTTCTTTAACCTCAGCAAAAAGCCCTCTTAGTGTCAACAAGCATTATCTGATCCCTTTTTTCTCTATCTTCCCATAACAAGCTATACAAGGAAGAAACAGTCTCCTTTCTATCTTCCTAGTATTCTCATGCTCCAGAGCCTATCCTGTTTTCCCATATGACAGACCTTTTTCCTTCGTCCTCTTGCCAAGAACAGTCTCTCTCCTCACAAGGTTTCCTCATGCCTATTTCAAAATTCCCTCCTTAAAATTCACTTATTCCATTGCATCACTCAATCTTGCTCAATCTTGCTCAATCTTGCTAGGCTAATGGGGAAGAGTGGAAAGGGGAGAGGGGAAGGAAAGGTATTAAAGTATTTTTAAGTTCCTTCGGAAAAGCACCTTATTTTGTTTTCCATCAGCAAAATGCTTTGAATGTCTTACTTTACTCTCCTTTGCTTTGAAATGAGTTTCCAAAGCAGCTTCACACCGATGCCAAGAGCATATTGCTGGCCAGCTCTTCAATAATGACAACAACCCCAAGGAAACCTATTTAAGCAAACTGAAAAAAATAGATTATTCTGGAATCTTTTTTATTTTAGGATAAAAGAAAAATACAGGAAGAAATCTCACAGAAGCGTCTGAAAATAGAGGAAGAAAAACTAAAGCACCAGCATTTGAAGGTAACTTATGTCTTTAACTTCATTTCAATGCTTTTGTATTCAGATATCCTAATGGCACTCAAATTTCAATAGTAAAGATGCTTTAGGAAGCAAAATATTTCAACGTATTTCTACTGAACACCCTAATAACCATAGGGGAAGCCAGCAAGCTAGTAATAATTGCATATGAGATGAATACCTTCTGGCAGACATATGGAAAGCTGAAAACGTGGTATTGTTACTTTTATCTTTTATGACTGAATTTCCTCATTTTCTTGGATAACCTTGAGAATTCAGCCTTGATAATTTGGCCCTGAACACATTCTTGCTTAACATCCCTAGGGAGTGGATCCAGCTAGGAAGTTCCATTTGACATCAATGAAAGGCCAGCCTTCCCCAGGGGCTGCAGAACAGACACTGTCTGGCCCGGTCAAGGATGCTTACATTTAGAAGCTCAGCGCAATGAATCCAATCCTGTCTGAGTATGATTCGGGGTTTTGTTTTGTTTTGTTTTGACAGAACATGAGGTCATAACCAAAAATAAACCTCCATTTTTAAAATCAGACTTTACGTCTTCCATGGGTGTGGTCATTTTATAATTAAAGCACATTGAATTTCAACATTTTATTACATAGCTTAGTTACAGGATGCAACCAAGTGATAAACAGGAGCTCCTTGTGAACAGGCCCAAGCAGGAAACTACTTATGTGGCAGGGCCGCTATCAATAGATGTAATGAATCCCTCAATGAAACAATTCCACATGCTCACGGGGTCCACAAATTAAAGTTAAGTTGTGCTGAATTCAGCTAAACTCATCTTTCTGTGGATCAAGGAACAACTTCTGAACAGAAACATAATTTAAGATCCAATTAGCCTCAGTTCTCTGGATGCTGTTTATGTCTGCTCCTATGCAAACTGACATTTCCAACATTTGATGGATCATTTCAAAACATAGTTAGCCTGTTATCCGTACAGTATGTCACATTGAATTTACATGACTAGTAGACATAGCCAAGAAATGCAGCGTATACTGCCAGAAAAATCAATACAATAAAATCAAATTTTACCAAGTTATTTCCGTGCAACTCAAATGAAGTCAAAGTCAAATCTATAACAGTTTTTGAGAGAGGCCATTTCTAACTCCAAAAATCAGTGCTTATGCTATACCCCCCTACCCCACCAAACACACAATTTACACACAATTTGGGTCTCACAGTGAACAAATTACTGCTTCTGAGTAAACTGATAGCTCTCTAGCATTAAGCAATTGGTATCCTTGCATAATGGGTAGCCAAACAACAGTAGAGCTCACAATAGGAGAAAAGGTTTAAATATCCCCTCTGTTCATTTTAAGAAGTAAATGTCACATAGGAAAACTCTAATACACTGAAATGTTCATTACTTAGGTGGCACCTCATTTCAGTAATTGCCGAAACAGTCCAAATAATAATACATCATCTTCCCTACAGATTTGCTTTCTGGAACCCAGGAGACCTCTTCTACTTCAATCGAATCAAAATATTTATCATACTTTAGACTGCTGTACACAGTTGGGCAAGTTGTGCACTGCACAAAGATACCTGACAGGGGGTGCTGAAATCCTGCCCACAGTCCCTTAGAATTGTGCATCCTGGCAGAGGGCTGCTTCTGTCTGGAGGGTGAAGTTTCTTTTTCTATGCACAAAGGTGCTGTCCACCTTCCTAAGCTGTGCACTGACTCAAAAGGGTGCCACTGGGGAACTGTACCTTTTCCTAATTTGCATATTAATACCATGGTGCCGAGCAGTGGCCCTAGAAGGCTGTAGCCCCTCCTCTTGCAACCTAGCAGAAAATTTAAGATTAAATAAATAATTAGGACAAGTTAAATGATGATTTTTTTAATTTAAATGAGTATAAGCAGTAATTCTTTAATTTGGGGTGGTCAAAAAAGGTTCCATTGAAGATGTAGGATGTAAGCTGACTCTTAAATGATAAGTAGGATTTATATAGGTGCACATAGGGCCTTTTCGTCAATAAACATTTATTAAGCACCTATTATGTACATGGTACTAAGCTGGATACTACAAATATAAAATAAAGTCCTGTCTGTGTCCTTAAAATTGTAACTGACACATAAATTTATAGTGGCATTTGTACTGTGATAAGCACTATATGCGAGGTGTAAACTGCAAAGGGAACATAGAAGAAAGAATGGCTACTTCAATAATGCACATTCTTCCAAGCTTTGAAGAAAATGTTGGCTATCCCAAACATCAAGTAGGCATAATTGCAAATGAGGGTTCAAAAATGTGTAGAAGTATTTTAAAAATCAGTTGCAAAATATGTTCACCGAGTCATGAAAGCTCTATTGACCTCTACAGCTACCAGTTTTCCTTTTGTATTTTTCAATTTTGTTTAGATTTTTAAATTACAGTTGACATGCAATATTATATTAGTTTCAGGTGTACAACATAGTGATTAGACATTTATATAACTTACAAGGTGATCACCCTGATAAATCTAGTACTCATTTGACACCATACATAGTTATCACAATATTATTGACTATATTCCTTATGCTATACTTTACATCCCCATGACTATTTTGTAACTACCAATTTGTGCTTCTTAATCCTTTCCCCCTTTTCAACCATCCTCCAACCCCCCTCACATCTAGCAACCCTCAAAATGTTCTCTGTATCCATGAGTTTGTTTCTGTTTTTTGTTCATTTATTTTGTTCTTTACATTCCACATGTAAGTGAAATCATATGGCATTTGTCTTGCTGTGTCTGACTTATTCCACTCAGCATAGTACCCTCTAGTCTTTTATTTGCTTTTTCATCCACTTGTCCCTATTCCAGTGACAATCCTCACCAATTTTTTTATTGCAAACTATCTCATTACACTTCAGCTACCCACTTTAAACAACACAAATGCAAACATTTACAAAGTGCTCCTTCTGTATCAGTAGTACGCACATTTCGAAATAGTTGTAGTAACACACTCCGATATTCTTTAGCTCTGGATCCTGGCAATCACACCAATGACGTGCTGGAAAAGGGGTTTTCCAAAGGGACGTTATTAGCACTTTAACATTCAAACATTTCTGAGATTTGTGCAGTATGGATCTGCTTGCCTCGTATCATGGTCACATCTGAGGCCACCAAAAACATAAAATACACTCAACCTAGAAAACGTTTCTTTTTGGGAGTCCACTGAATTCATGGTATGAAAAACTCATTTATTCCTAAAGTCTACTGTAACTGCTGTGTAGAATGTAGAAGTGCTTCCGGAAACCTTTCCCTGAAAAAACTGCCAAGAGATCTATTACCCACATGTTACTTATATATTCATGTAGTTAATATGGTTTTTGATTATGAATGTCATTGTTATGAAATAGATTTTATTATATTCATTAACCTCATATACTAAAGCATAAGTCTAAATTGTGACATAAAAACAAAATAATTGTGTTTAGATTACTGTAATATGTGATTGTACCATATCGTTTTGATTACACATCCAAATTATATATTTTACGTTTAGATGCAAAGCATTCTCTGCCAGAAATAAATGACAATTCATGAATTATGAACAAAGTTTTATAAGGCTAAAATGAAAATTAATCTTATTCCTAACCAGACTAAGAACCCAGAATGTAGCCCCAAGTTAACATAATCACATCACAACACTCATTCTCTGCCCTCTATAACTCAGCATCATAAGACTATCCTATCTGCATGATTCTTATAGTGATATGAATGTAAATGACTGAAACTATCCTTCTAGGTGATTTGTAAAGACTGCAATTTCCTTTGATAGGTGTTATTGTCTTCTTTACTATACATTAGCTATCCTTATATTTCATCAATAAAAATAAATTAAAATCAAGGTAAACTTTTACAATGGTGATATACTAAGATTTTCTTGGCATCTTCGACCTCAGGAGATAAATCTGAACTTTACTAATATTTACTGTGTCTGTGGGAAAAAATTTTTACAAATATCTATAATTAAGGGTTAAGAGAACACTGGTGGAAAGTATCTTTAGCTATAAACTGCTCTTACGGAGTGTGTCATCCACATGTACTTGCTTGAAACTCTGAAAGGCCAACACAAACTTGATGACCTGGGATAAGGTTGTTACTCAATCTAGTGGTTTACAAACTGTGTCCATGCATCCATAGACTTCCAAACCCTGTCACTGCTTCAACTAGAGCAGACCAGATTTCATCTATTCTACAAATTATAATCCCACATAATATATACTTGTAATCAGTCTAGTATTTCTTAAATGATTTGAAAACCATTGCCTATGTTAAAATAACCGTTATTTGGTAATTATCTAGCACAATTAACCTTTTAAAAAAATTTAATTTAGAGATATTTATATTCCAGTGGTATTAATTTTAGCATCCCTTGCAAAGGGACAAAAATTCCTACTTGCTCTCATTGTAAGAGAAAGAAGTCCCAGAAAATAAAGAAAAGTTTCCAGTCTTCTAACCTCACCATTTAGACACAGTGAATTCCCAGTGAATAATTATTAAACAAATAATTTATAAAGGTAGATTAGATACATAGTGACAGCACTTTTCTTCAGGAAAAAAAGGAGAAACTCAAGCTCTGAAAATAATATCTAACAGTTTCTACTTGAGACATGAACGGGATACTAGTTAAAGCCCCTCTGAAATTCACAAGTCTTTTTCATGTGCTTTAAGTCTTCTTAGGCTCAGGTTCAGGAATGTAATTATTTCATGCAAATTCAGGGGGATTTAATTTCCGTATGATGAAACAGAAAACTTTTTTGATCGTTAAAGTTGACCAAAATTCAACCAATATTTAGACAGATCAGTGAATTTTGTGTATCATATTAATGGGAAAAGGAGGGAGCTAAACTTTGATATCTAGAACCAGAGAGGTTCTCAGAAGAAAGAAGGTGTACTGTGTAGGCAAAACAATCATTGTCAACCACACAGCCTAAGACTAATATTGAATTAGTTTAGGCTATAATAGCAATCCCTTGTTTTGCCCACCATTCCAATTAGTCCCTCAAAAGATGTTTTTGGAGTAGTCACTGTATACTGTCACTGGGATGAGTATCAAAATGCCTTCAAGGAGCTTTTTACTTTAAGTTCACAAGATATATGCCCATCAACCAAAGAAATAATAGTAAAGCATCACGTGATAGGGTCCCTATATGGCTGCTATGAACATAGTGTATGTAAGCACCCAGTTTTGCATGACTCTGAAGAAAGTTCTCTGAGGGTGAGGATCAGATGGAGGGGGTGGTTACCAAGAGAGGACACAGATCTTCATGGAACTAGAACTTGAAGAATAAACAGGATTTAGATACATAATACTGGCTTTGGAAGGTCAGGAAGGGTGCGAAGAATAAAAAGGCCAGGTTTATTCAAGCAAGGCAGTGAGAGAAAATAATTTCTCTTAAATATGTCCACTACTACAATTCATAGATTTGAAATTCATAGACTTGGGGATTGTTTACTGACATAAGAAAATATCTTTATGTTTCCTGTTATCAGAAAAAGGCTTTAAGGGAGAAATGGCTGTTGGATGGAATCAGCAGTGGAAAAGAACAGGAAGAGATGAAGAGGCAAAATCAACAAGACCAGCGCCAGACCCAGGTTCTAGAACAAAGCATCCTCAGGTATGGCCCTCACTGAGACACTTCACAACTACCTTTCTTTTGATTTTGCCCCATGTTGCATGTGTAGAGCCGGTTTCATTTTTCGGGACACATCAATCTTCCACTTGGATTTCTAATAAAGACTAAGGAAACACACAAGGAGACAATAATAGAAATTTTACTGTAAATGTCACTTATGTGTAGCAACGCAAGAGTTATTTTAAAAATACATATTTGTGACTTACTCATAGCTCTCTGAGCCTATTTCGTCATCTACAAAATGATAGCAACAATATCTGTCTTTTAGAGTTGTTGAACAGATTCAAAATATATATGCTAAGCTAGTAGCATCTATCTGGCACTGGCAGGTGATCAAAAAACAGTCCTTCACAGCCCTAAACCTCACTGTCACCTTAGGACAGGTGACAGTTCTACAGGTGTACTTACACGGTCCATTCTTCACACTTCTCCCAGACCCTCCCCAGTCACAACCATGATATTTTGAAAAAGAAGACACTAGCTGAGTACTTCACTAACATTTTCTCTCTTCTACTTCCCTGACTATTTGGTCACAGGTGTTGACCTCACTTCTCAATGTCCATCCCTGCCCATCGTAATAATCAGTACAGAATCAGCAACTTCTGATAAAACAAGTTAAGTTTTTAAATTATGTTGGCTTAAAATGAAGTGATGGACATTTTAAAAAATGGAAAGCTTAAATATAAGATGGGATTATTAGTATTATCACAAAACAGACCGGATGGAAGAAAGAAATATAGGAAAGGTCAGAATCATTTTCTAACCCACAAATGGAAAAAAGATGGAAATTTTTGTGGTATAATAATAACAATAATTTAAAGCCTACACATCTCTGAGATAAAGGTAACTTTCAAAACTCCAGCTGCTACAAATTTGTTCTTGTTAGTGAGGAATATAGGAAAAGTACTAGAAAATAAAAACATCCAGTAGCTGTGTTACGACCATGTTTTTTCCGTACTCACCACACTATACAAACAGTCTACATTAGGCCTAAAATTGACAACATGGAAAAACAGCTTCCTTCTTTTCAACTGCTTTTCATTTTACTTGCTTAATTTCATACACTTACATATTTAATAGCTAAAATCATTTACCATTCATTCTTATTTATGTTTTTTTAAATTAACAATTCTTAAAAAGTTGTTTTATAATTGAAATTTTTACATTTATAAACCCCTCAGTTGTTTGCTCAAAGGTATGAAGTGCTTCTGAATGGGGGATAGCAAATATTTTAAAAATAACTCCATAAATCAACTCAACAGTTTGTAAAACTTGATTCTTCATAAGGCCAGAGCTTCTTAACCAAAGTCTGTCTTAGCCGGTGATTACTTTCCTCATCCCTCAATACCGAACCCTTATCTCTGAAGAAGTCCTGAATTTAATCCTTGTAAACCCTCGCCCCTTCACTCTTTGGAGTCTTTCCACATACTGAACACCTATAACCTTCTCTGCACCTGATGATAATTGAAGTGGCTACATATACTCAAACTCCATTAACAAGTTTGGACAGCATTCTGAGTAATCCCAGAGAATTTACGAGGGCTCTACTGATTGGTTTCAGACCTTACCTGAATGCTCTGAAGAGCACATAAGCTTCTGGTGTTGATAGTGGCTTGCCTAGTTAGAGCTCCTGACGAAAAAAAAAAAAAAAAAAAAAAAAGGAGGAGGAAGAAAAAAGAAGGAAAAGAAAAACATATTTTGTAGCTATATTACCCTGCAGCCACTTTACATATATCATCTCATTTAATCTTCATAATCCTTTGAGGCAGGTGTTATTATCTTCACTCTCTGCAGAGATTAAAGAATTCACACAGTTAAGAAGTGGCAGATCAGAGACTAACTCATTTGACTCTCCGATGCAGCCTATACAATGATGGCACACACAACCTCTATGACACTATCTCTTCTAGGAAGTCTCTGAAGTATGTTCTGTCCCTTGGTTCTCCTTTCTCCTACCACACTCGGGATCTGCTTCCATGTCCCTCTAACATCTTTGCTCAATTACCAATTACATGTCTGATTCATTACCCAGTTTCTGGCATCTCACTATTGACTTTATTTTAGATCTTCAGGATGTCAATAACCCATCAGTACTCCTTTATTAACATCAAATGATTTTAATCCCTAAATGTAAATAATAAAAACAGTAATGGGTTTTTTTTAAGTGACTTTGTGCAGTTTACAAAGCACTTGTACTTAACATTAAGTCATTTAATATTCACAGCAATCCTAAAAAGAAAGTGTCAACACCTCCATTTTATAGGTGAGGAAATAGGCTCTGAGAGGATAAGGGACTTACTTCATTAAGGTCACAGAGCCAGAAAAGGGTAAACTTGGGCCTCAAATTGAGCCAGGTTCAGTGCTCTCCTGCTGCAAAATTAAAAGAGAGCTGTAGGTGTGAATGCTCTGGGAAGAATAAAATACCTAACACCTAATAGAAAACTGCTTTGATCAAGGAATGATCCTTAAGAAATGTATTTGCAAAGAGTTAGTAAATAATTTGCATCATTGTGATACATAAAGGTATGTTCATCTCACTAAAAATGTGCAGAAGACAGTATATTCTGAAGCAATATACAGAGACAAAAAAATGTCTGTGCCTTGTCTGTGGTAAGCAGCCTCCACCTCTGCCCAGCATTATAAAATTCCCGTTGCCAAAGCAGCTTTACCTGACAACCAAACATTTTCTTCTCAGATATTTCCAAAGCTGCTAAATAATCAGGTGCATGATTTTAAATTCAATCTTTCTCTAAAACTACTACCCACAGGGCTTACAAAGCTTTTATTGCCAGCTAAATACAGTGCTACATGTTCTGTTAGCTCTGAATGGCCAGCAAGCCAACTGAGGAAGTTGAACCAGGCAGAACCATCCTCCTTCCCTAAGCCGAGAAAGGATCCCAACCTCTAAATGTCATTTATCACTTGACTTACGTGCCTACTCAAGGGTGACATTCACCATCTGCCAGGCCGCTCAGCTAGAGGATAAGATTTTAATAGGAACATCAAATAGAAATGTTGCTATTACCTCAGCACCTGTAGAAAGGCCAGACTTTGCCCATCAAGTTTTTGTTTCTTCTACTTTCACGGTTTTGTGAGTTGAGCTGAAAAAATTCATCTTTGGACTTCAAGTCCCTGTTCTGCCAACCATAGTGCATCAGTCTGGCTATGTTCTTTCATCTCTTCGGGCATCAGTTTCCTTGTCTGTGATAGTGGGACAATTCATGGAACTATTTTGAGGGAAGCAACTTTCAGAGTGCATGACACATGGTACTGTGTTTCCCCGAAAAAAAGACTTGGTCAGACCATCAGCTCTAATACATCTTTTGGAGCGAGAATTAATGTAAGACCCAGTCTTATTTTACTATAATATAAGACCAGGTATATAATATAATGTAATATAATATAATATAATATAATATAATATAATATAATATAATATAATATAATATAATATAATACCAGGTCTTATATTAATCTTTGCGCCAAAAGACACAGTAGAGCTGATGGTTCAGCTAGGTCTTATTTTCAGGGAAACACTGTAGATGTTCAGAAATAGATCAGATACTATTCCTTCTTAGGAATAAAAAATAATTAAAAGGACACTGCCTAGAGCTTTATCGAGGAATTTTTATTTTTAGGCCAGAATCTCTGATTGCTTTATGCCAGTACAAAAAATCTCATTGAGTAAATTGAGATTACCACCCAACTGCAATTTGGAAATAATTGATAGGTTTTCTTTACGACTTGAAGACTAAAATGCTAATAATAGGAATTAGTTTTTACTGAGCACTTGTTATAGACCAGACACTGTGCTAAACACTTCATGTATATTATTATTTTATTGAATTCTCACAATCACCTTATGAGTTAGGTAACATTTAAAGATGAAAAGCTGACATTTATAGAAACTAACTTGCCCCATCATACAGCTGAAAAATTAAGAGCCAGGATTTAACAACTAATTAAAAATCCTAATCATAAAAATAAATTGTATGTCAGATACTACAGATAAATTTTACAAAAGTTAAATCCTGTAAGTGCTACCTGTTTATAGCATTTTTAAATTTCTAATCTATGCTGATTTCACTTTTGTGTGCATCATTTTATATAGACATTCATGGGACTCTACCATGTTAAAAAAAAAAAACTGAAAGTTTCCCTGACTCACACAAAACATTGAAGTAAAGCATGTCTCTTATTTATCCTGTCATCTTTTCTTTCAAAAAGAGGCAACATTTTGGAAAATAAGTGGGTTTCCATGGGTTTTGTCTCTGAGTCACATTCTTAGCTTTACAACAATGTTAGTGAATATTTTGCCAGAGGAAAACGATATTGAACATCTCCTTTTGAATCAGTTTGCTTAAATAGAGTTTCAGTTTACCTCCCAAATGAGCCCTGTTCTTACGGTGACCACTGAACCATTTGCTTTCTGATCGTAGGCACAGATACAAATCCAGCACTGACTGCCCAGTCCAAAAACCCATGTGCACAAATATATAGGCTGGCTTAGAAATCTTGTTCTCACTTCTGTTGCTTTTCCCCATCCAAGAGCCTACACCCAAAAAGGACACCCCCAAGCACCTTATGAAGTGTCCAAAGGGTGTTGTTCACATACTAGGTTCCTCTTTCTTATCCAGCTGCCCTGCAGTTTCCATGAGTCCCTCTCCCAAATTGTCTTGCATCAGGCTCCCCTCCAGACACTTGCTACTTCTCGAGCTATGTCCAAAGAACTCTGACTTTGATTGGAGCACACAGAGAGCTTGACAGAAATGTCATAAGCATAAAATGTGAAAGGTTAACTGCCAAGGAGAATGATGCAAATACACTGCATTCTCTTTGAGAAGGATGATCTACTCATGATTAAATGTTCCTTAGTAAGGATTTCTTAAATATTCCAAAGTACCTTTCTGACCCTCTGCTTTCACTTAATGAACTTCCATTTGTCTCCAAATAATTAGAAACTGCCCTCCACATATGATATTAATGGGAAGGTGCATATGGAGCTTTGATTTCTATGTGAGTGTATGTCATGAGAAAAGCTGAGGAGTGGGCATCTACAGCAGCTACAGCCATCCCACATAACTTAAGGGAAATTCCTCCACAAATGAAGATGGAATACTAGAAAATGCATTCTGCTCAATAGCATATAAAGCAATAATCTACTCAGTTAACTCAAAAGATAGCAGGCACGATTCAATTTCAAAAAGGGCCCCAAAGCATTGATTTAGAAATATAAAGGTTAAATGATTTTGTTGCTGGTTATGCTTTATCAAAATATAAATATTATTTCTATCCAAGTTTAATCCCTACCTACTGTTCTCATGTACTTGTGCAAGCCAATTTTACCTTAATAAAACTAATGTCTCATCAAACACAGTAAGACATGCTGCATGAAAAATGTCACTTTCTAAATGTTTCTGCCTTCCTGCTCTGACCCAACCAACCATATCTAACATCACATTACAGGGAGATAGACAAGCTGCTCTTTTGGGACAACATGAGAAAAGGGAAAAGGGAAAAAGGGAGAAAAAAATACACCATTTTTTTATTCTTCTTAAATTTGCTGTTGCCTAGAAACACTCAAGAAATTATCCCGAGGCAATTATATGAGTCAAAAATCATTCCAAGCATGTTTTTCACTCTCCATATTTAACTAATTGGTTTACCAGATTTGCAATAGTTCATCTGTTGTTGTTTTTAATTTTCCAGATATCTGATTATTTTTAACTTAGGAGCTTTTTTAATTAAACAAAAGGAGTTAAGTAAACCAAATGTCCAGCAAAAAAACAGGAAGAAATCTACCCTCCCCCACAAAAAAAATACCTAATACAATGACTAGCACATAGTAGGAATATGCATATACATAGCTTAATAAATGAATGAATGAAAAACATAGATGATGGATGGATGAAAGGATGGATGGATGGACTTGAAAATACCATCGATTAAAGGGAACCAGATGATGACTAGACAACGACTTAAATATAAAGGAAAGCCTTGAAATTCTTTTAAAAATAAAAAATAATAAACACCTAAGCATCTTGAGTCAAGGTCAAAGTCATGTAACAGTGGTGCCCCTGGTTTTTGAGCAATTGTTGATGGCATGTTTTAACAACTCACCATCGCTTTACTTTCTCACCTTTCGCCCTCCATCATATGCTCTTTTATTTCCTTATTCTTGCCTCCCAGCAATTTATCTTGCTCATACCTGCCAATTTCATTTATATGTTAGTAGAAATCAGGTTTAAATGGTTACCCAAAATAAACACCTCACACACATACCACAGTAGGCTAAAAGATAGATTAGAATAACCTCTGAGAGTCCTTCCCCCAACCCACTTCAATTCAATAACAACAGCTACACTTTGTGGAGCACATATTATATACTAAGCATTATTCTGAGAATAACAATTCTCTGAGGAAGTCTAATTAGCCTCATTTTACATATAAGGACATTAAAGCACAGAAAGCTATAAATCTAGTAACAATGAATCCATGAGTCATACATAGATTTTTCTGACTCCAGACCCTCTCCCCCATTCCTCATCCAGTTTATTCTTGATTCATTTCAATAAACATTTATTGAGAACCTGCCACATGTTAAGTCTTTAGTCTTCTAGAGGAGATTTGAGAATCATAAGCTTCTCAAAACAAATTTCTTTTTTGTGTTTACCTCTCTTCAGATCCTTTTATTTTTCAAAGTGCTTTTACATTAATTATCTCATTCAAAACAATATTCAGTAACTTGGAGACACAAATGTAAGACCATTAGCAGGGATGGCCATTAGCGTTTTGGCAAGAAATAGATTCCTGGCTGTCTTGACATCAGTAAAGAATAAACAAAGGAACAACTGGACAATCCAGAAAGTGAGAAAGGAGTTCATTTCAGTGATCCATCTTCTAGGTGACGGTCACAAAGAAAGAATGTTCAAGGGCAGACATTCATTGAGGGTCTTTGCTGCCATGGGACTGAGACTTCATTCCCAAAGAAGAGTCCGTGGCTAAATTTACCAGCTCAGAAAATTTCCACACCACCCCTTGCAATGCATGCTGTCTACCATAAGGCAAATATCACTCAGTCCATCTTAGATCACCCAAGGCTTACTAGTCCTTGTTGGTATTTCCATGTTACGTTAAGGTTGGCATTTATATTTATTGGTCTTCAAATAATGGAGTGCTGTTCTTAGTATCAAATGTGAACAATTAACACTAGAAGCAAAGCAAAAATTAAGTGGATAGAAAGTAGAAAATACAGTGGCTGCTCTATAATACTGTTAGAGAAAAATGTTAAGGGTTATAAGGCACAAAGCCAGTAATTATGTCTAGTAGAGAGAGTCAGTGGTTATATGAATCATTGAATATGTTTTGTCATTTCATTATATGGTTATAAGCAGTTTATTCACTAAAAATATTTTTCCCCTACAACTTATTTTTTAAAATATAGCTTCCCAAATTCATGGATAAGCACATCCGCAGTTAGCTTGCCACATCCTACTTACAACAGTATTTGAAGGTCACTTGGGAAACTCATGTCACCTGTGTAGAGGTCAATTTGAATTATTATTATAATTATTTAGCTATTAAATGTTTGGCAAGTACTGCAAGGTTCTCTGCAGTGCCTAAATAAAAACCTCCCACTGGGCCGCTGTCCTGCCAAAGCATTTGAGAAGCTGCTCATAACTAACCAATTCACCATACCACACCAACCTCCAGGGTGTTAGTTTATTTGCATTCATTAGAAAATGACATTTGTAACTTACACGTGAAAGTGACTGACTCCCTGAAAACCAGTTTGGTTTCTCAATTTTCATGGCAAATGAAGCCCTTAATTTACAAAATATTATTTTGATTAAGGGGGTTTCCTTTTCTACAAATCATTCTCCTCTGACATTCCCTGCCTACATGGCAGTTTCAAATCATGATAGTATCATCTGGCCATAATTATTAATGTTCACAGAGTTATATCATGA
This sequence comes from Rhinolophus sinicus, assembly GCF_057876585.1. Taxonomy (NCBI): domain Eukaryota; kingdom Metazoa; phylum Chordata; class Mammalia; order Chiroptera; family Rhinolophidae; genus Rhinolophus; species Rhinolophus sinicus. Next base: position 36,566,980 of record NC_142507.1, read on the forward strand.
GATGAGGTTCAGCCATGCAAAAGCTGCTTACATGTAACTATAAATTATTCAGCTTTTCTAAACATCTGCTCTTTTCCCAATTATTAGAGCAGACTGACACTTGTTTCAATGTCATTGTTAGGTTAGCTCTCTGCTTCTAGTTATCTTGAAGCTACTGTTGACGAAAAAAACATCCAGCCTGAAAGAAAGCTTTTAAGAGTTTATTTGAGCCAAACTGATGACAATCAGTGGGAAGCAAAGTCTCAAGAGATTGAGAAAATGCTCTGGAAAATGGCGGTTTTGCAACTTATTTTATACATTAGAATCAAAGGAGGAGGGTTACATGAAATCCATTGGTTGTAGATTAAGAGGGTGGGAAAAAAGCAAAGCAAGGAAATGTCTGTGATTGAATAAAAAATAAAGTGGAGAGACACACACTTGTTTTACATTGGTGGGTACAGGATAGTTAAAAGCATTTTACAACACATAGAGGTGGTATTTGGGGAACAAGATAACAATGAGGGGTTTTGTAGTTTCCTGCTCTGGTGTGGTAGATTGGGTCCCCTGAGGGGTCCGGAAAAAGGGATTACACTGACTTTTCAAGGGTTTGTTATCTTAGATGCAAAAAGACAACAGGTAGGCTCACTTTAGGTAAAGATTGACCTTTGTCAAGGAAGCTACCAGCCAAGGATGTGACTTCCTGCCGTGGCCCACCTTAGTTAGAAATTTTTATATTCACGCCATCCTACATGGTTATTTTCAGGCTCCTGAGCTTGTCAGGTTTAACAGGTGGCCCCTTTTCCGTCCACACTATCATGTTGTATTGCTGTTTGGTTTGTAAATACTCAGGATTAGACACAATAGATCTGGCTCAGGGCAAACTTAGTGTTTGCCACATGCCAAATGCACCTTAATTCTCTGGCCTGCTTACGCATGGCATGTGACTGCATTGGTGGGTTAGATCTTCCTTATCATACACATGCTTTTTGGCAAATGGTGATTGTAAGACAATTCTTGTCCTACGTTTGTGTATATAAGTATTTGTTGTCTTTTTTGATATACTTTTATATCAGTTGGTGAATAAAATGTACCTGATGTAGTAAGTGCTTAACTTTATTAAATGTTTGATGAAATTTATCAGACCCTAGTTTTAAAAAATTAAAACAAACAAAACAGCCCATTCTACTAGACTGCATTCTCTCAATTTTATTGAGAAAATATGTTTGACATTACCCTAGGCCAAATTACCTATAAAGATAAAATATGTTTCCCTTTTCACCCATTTGTAATAATTTATTTGCCCATAACAGACGACCAACACATTTCAATTAAGATTACCTGATTAAAGTCATCAACTATGTGCACTCAATAGCATTCATTGCAATTCCAGAGCTATTAATTGAGATAACTTGTGATTTAAAAATAAAAAAATTTGTATTGCAAACCTTTCTTTTTTCATTGCATACCTTAGCCGTTTAATATCAACTAGCTAATGTCAAAACAAACCATGCTGGATTTGATCGATCATTTAGAAACATGTTTATTCTTTAATCACTAGGGGCAAAGACTGATTAATTTTTCTACTTTTACTAACTACCCCAAATGCAAGATACTAATGAGTAATTCTGAAAACCAATGAAAAAAATTATGAAAAAAGTCCTAAAATTGGTCACACTGAGTCATCCCCGTAAGGTTATGTATTAGTTAGCATATTGGTTTTGATGCTTTAAAAGACTCCAGGATAGCAGTGGCTTAAAAAAAAATTAGAAAGATTCACTTCTCTTACACATAGAGAAAGCCTAGCTGGGAGACCTTAAGGGGAAGAGAACAGCAACCTCACAAGAGATGATCAAGAGACCCAGTTTATTCCTGTTCTGTTCCTTTGCTACTTCCTGAGGGATGCCCTTAGTTGGATGGTCAAAGACAGCTCATTACCACCTCTGCATTCTAGAATAGGAAGTGGAAGATAAATGAAGGACAAACAGCTCTATTTTAAGGATATGACCTGAAAATGCAAAGGTCACTTCTGCTAATATCCTATTGGCCAGAATTTAGTCACATGGTACCATGTAAATGTAAAGTAGACTGGAAAATGCAGTCTCTAGCAGGGTAGTCAGGAAGACACATAAATCTCAAGGAATTCTATTACTAAAATGAACAGGAGAAATGGATGGGAGGGGTGGTATCAGCAGGTTGCCATTTCATTTATTAAATAGACACCATCCCCATAAATATTATGAAAATTCTGATAATGCTAGAGCTCTGTTTTGGTTTTCTGTCTAAAACAGTATTTTCAAGAACAGTGTGTCCCTGAAGCTATCTTAGCACCCTGCTGGCTCTGAAATCATTGATATTAAAGTTGAAGATCAAATCCCCAAATCCACCTGGTAGGTTTTCTCTTTTGTGGAGCTGTCAGAGATGGCCCACCTCTCCTTAGCAGACTAGGAAGAGAAGGGATAACTGATCATTTTTGAGGAACACCTTTTCAGCACATCCTATGCTAGAGGCTTATAAACATTACCTAATTTACCTCCCCAAGAAAACCCTTTTTGAATACTATTATTATTCTCCGAATGAGAAAACTGAAGCTTGGAGGTGTTCAATAATTAAGCCAAGTGTGTTAGCGCTGATATGGACTGGCTTTCTGTTTCCATGGGAAGAGCTTGAAAAAGAAAAGTGAATTTTCACACAAAAGCTCACACAATATAGGTAAACCACCAGTCACTTCCTGTTCTCCCAAGAGTCAATGGGAAAGAAAGGAAAGAGACCCTAGCCCAAGGAAAGAGTCAGATTCACCACTCCAAGTCAAATTCAACACCTGCTGGAGGCAAACACATTCTGAGAGCCTGTGAGTCCCAAAGAAACTGAATCTTTCTTTGTCTACCTTCAGGTATGTGTAGAGGTGGTGGGGACTGTCATCCTAGCACTTCCGTCAGCTGGTCCTAGAGCCACTTCAGTAGTGGCACAACCTGGGTCTAACACCTGCTGATTCAGGCCACCCCAGAGAAACAATCATTGGGCCTTCTTTGGGTGTAGTCCTGGCTTTTAATAAGGGAGCCTGGGCACCCAAGACGCAAATACTTCATCAGTCCTTTCATAGTATAACAACTTAACCAGTAAGTCATACAATCAATTTCAAGCATAGCATTGGTAATTACATTCAAACAGCAGTATTATAATTAAATTGCATTAGCCAGTTTTATATTTAATTCCTAAAGCTTCCATTACTTTGAACAACAGTCAAAGAAAGTCTTGCTATAAAATGGCTCTAGATTAGAAAACTCCAGCCTCTTAGAAAAACACTGCTCTAAGAACTCCTACCAAAAACCACACTCAACAGCCAAAGAAAAAACTGACAAAGCCTGGACTTAAATCCTGGTCTGATTGACTGGTCTACAAAACAGAGAAATTCCCAGTCCAACAAAATCACCCTAATGAAGATCAGGACAGAAATATTACCTTTATGTGTAATGAGTCCTCATGTGGATGAGACCCAGATAACATTTCAATCTTCACTTTATTATCATAGAAAGTAAGAAATCCTTTTATACTGCTGAGCAAAAATAATGTTGTGTCTAAGTTCATACAAATCTATTTTTTTTAAGTTTTGTTCCCACAGTGGCTAATTAGAAAGGACTTAAGCTCTCAGGCTCCATTGGCAGAGACTTGATTTCAAATTCCATCCTGCCACACGCCTGCAAGCCCCCAGGCCAGTCACCGTTCTAGGTGCCCAGCTTGCCCATCTGTCAAAAGGAACAATTAACAGCACTCATGGGGCTCATTGTGAGAACTAGTTAGGCCAGTGCCTGGTACAGTGTAAATACTCAATACGTGTTAAATGTTGTTATAATTGCTAACAAGTGAAGTGCTGTAAACTTTAGAATTTTTTTTCTCTTGTATTCCAGTCTGTTTGCCCCTACTGTGTTTCCCCAAAAATAAGACCTAGCGGGACAATCAGCTTTAATGCGTCTTTTGGAGCAAAAATTAATATAAGACCCAGTATTATATTATATTATTATATTATATTATATTATATTATAATAATTATATCATATCATATCATATCATATCATATCATATTATATTATAAGACCCAGTCTTATATTACAGTAAAATAAGACCAGGTCTTATATTAATTTTTGCTCCAAAACACACATTAGAGCTGATTGTCCTGCTAGGTCTTATTTTCGGGGAAACAGGGCAGTGGCAAACTCCATCAGGTTGTTCATCCTTGTTAAGGCCACCCAAAACTGAAAGAGATAAATGAACCCTTAGCAGCAGAAAAACTGCTTTCTGAAATAACCCCTTCCTGACACATCCAGCCTTTATGTGCTTTCTTTTTCCTAAAACAAAAAATCACGTTTGGAATTGGATTGGGGACATTATCTTGTGGTGATTAAGGGAGGTTATTACTAGACCAGTGCATGAAATGAAAGCTACCTGCTTTCACCCAGGGAACTCCTGAAAATAACCCTCTTTTTCCCTAGCAAATGGGCACGAAGAAGAGAGATTCCAATAATGGATAGCATTACAAATCCTTTTTCATGTACTCTGCTTATCTAAATTGGCACATGATGCCTTGCCCACCATCTCTCAGAAATTAGAAGAGGTACTAACCCATCCATCAGGCCCCCCTAACAGCCCAGGAGGCACCAAGAAGGATATTTCTCTTTCTCTACTGCCTGTTTTCCACCAAACTGAATCAGCATTTCTAGGAGCTCAATTCCCATTCTGAAAGGTAATACCTTCTAAAGATGGGCATGGCAGCACTTATGGAAATTCTAACCCATCAGCTGAGAGATAAGCAGGTGAAGGTTGAGAGTTATCCCCCAGACACCACTTCCCCAAAAACTTTCCATGGAAACAAAATTAGTTTTACGTATGTACATATATCTGTAAAACAAAAACTTTTTAAATTTTCACACATATATGTATATGTGTAAATATGGATATATATGCATACAAGTGTGTATATATACACATACATATATAATACATGCATGTGTAGATATGTATACACACACACACACACACACACACACACACACACACACACACACAGGCACCTTAGTCTAAAGACGTTCATGAGAACAATATGACATTCCATTACCCATGGGCCTCTCTACAGAGAAAAACAACTACAAATCCCAGTGCATTTCATAAATTCCCTGTCATTAGCCAGGCCAAACAACAGCTCTATCTCTGTGACTCAGGAATTGACAGGGGCAGAGACAGGAGGAAACTAGCATTTGCTGAATGCTCACTATATCTTTCATTCTTTATTAAACCCTATGAAGTAGTTAACATTACCCAGACTGCTAAATGTTTAATTGCCCCAGGATTCAGTCCTTGGAATCCTTTCTAGGAAATCTTATCCAGTCCTATAGTTATAAATACCAATTCCCAAATTTCTATCTTCAAACCTAAACTTCTCTGAGCCCTAACTTTTATATATCTAGCTGTTTTCTCCATATCACCACTTGACTGTCTCAAATTTAACATCCCCCACCAATCACCTTTCTTCTCTCGCCCAGATTTCTGTTCAGTCAATTGCAGTCACATTTTTCCAATTATTCTGGTCACAAACACTGGAATCACCCTTGACATCTCTCTTTGTCTCACATCTCACATGTAACCTGTCAACAAATCCTGGTAGCTCTTGCTATATTTCCAGAATCCAGTCACTTTTCACCCTTTTACTAGCAACCACCTTGGATTCAGCCATCTTCATCTGAATTATTACAACTGACCACCATGTTTGCCCCTCCAGTCTATTCTTAAGACAGCAACCAATGTAACTTTAAATTTCAAGTCATAGCGTGTTTCTCCTCTGCTCAGAACTCCCAGTGACCGCCCAAAGGCCGTACTATGCACAAGGTCCTATATGATTTGGCTGCCAGCCACCTGTCTGACTTCATTTCTCACCACTCGCCTCCTTACTCTCTCTGCTCTTACTTCAAGCTTTGTAATTACTCTTCCCTCTCTCTGAAGCAAACCCCTTGACACCCTCATGAGTCTCTCCCTCATTTCCTTCATGTCTCTGCTCAAATGACACTTTATCAGAGAGACTCTCCCTGACCACACAATGTAAGTTAGTGCTCCCTTCCCAGGCACTCTCTGTCCCCCTTAATCTTCTGTTTATACCCCTTATTCTACTTGTTTCATGGAAATATTTTCCTTCATAAATGTGTGTACGTACATATATATACATTTGTTTATTGTGTATATATGTATGTGTACATGTAAATATGTATTATATTACACACACATTTTATATGTACATTTTAATATATACATACACATACACATATTTGCAGGAGTTGGGAAACTATGGTCCAGGACCAAATCTAGCCCTGGTCTATTTTTGAATAGCCGTGAGCTAGGAATTGTTTTTATATTATTAAAGGATTGTAAAAGAGATTTTTTTTTAAAGATTAATATACAACAGAAACTGAATGTGGCCTGCAAAGCCTAAAATATTTACTATCTGGCCATTTACAGAAAAGATTGACAGCCCCACCTTAGTGCACTCTTTGTGTCCTCCAATTAGAATGGAAACTCCTTGAGGGCAGGGACTTCGTTTTGTTCATTGTCATATCCCTAGCATATAAGATAGTGCCTCGTACAAATTAGATACTAAATATTTGTAAATGGATGAAGGAATGAAGACAATGAGGCTCAGTGATGTCTGGTTACTTGTCTAGGGTCACACAAGAAGTTGACAGATGAACCGGGATTCAAATCCAGGTTCACCTAGTTCCACAGATGGATCCTGAAGTCTAGGAGATGCTTGCAGCAATGATTTGAACCTCCTTATTTTCTACCCAAAGGCTCACCATTAGACCGTCTCTAATATGCTTTCAAGAGAAGGGCCCTGTAGGACAAGGTATGGGAAGACAGACACAGTGCACTGCAGAAAATCTTTAATACTTATACCATAACAACAATTACATCTGATGTCAACCATATTCTGCGTGCTTTCTATACGTCAACTCTTCTTAGCTTCACCAAATTTCTGTGTAAAGTAAGGCAGGTATTATATCTCATTATACACATTACAAAACTGAGTATCAGGGAGGTTAAGGGAATCAACTCTCACAAACAGTGAGTAGCAGAAACAGAATAATTCAGATTTATGACTTTCAGTATAGAGCGTCCCACTCTACCAACCAACCCATGTTCCCACAACTCTACTGATGTGCTACTGTGGATGTGGAGGGATTTTAATAGAATGGCAGTCACAGCTCAGGAATTCTATGAAACCAGAGGTACTGCATTTTACTTGGAGGTCTACGATATGCAAGAAAGCCTCCTCAGACATAAATGGCCAACTATCAATGGCTACAGGCAGCAGCAAAGTCAGAGCTTTGAAACTGAAGCAATGAGAAGGGGAATGGTCAGGAAAACCATATCTTGGGCTTTTATTGATGTGACAATCACACAGGATTTTCAAGCTGCCAGATCCGTGACCATCTTACAGAAGGAAGCCAAGAAAACTGACAAATATCTTAGCTGACACTAATACCCACAGCTGTCATCTCCTGGACTAGCTGCTGTATCTAATCAGCCATCCTCTGAGGCAGCTGACTTTAGAGCTTAGCGTTTTTGGCTGAGAAACTATGGGTGTTTCATGGCTGCCAAGGGCCAGCCTTGCTAACGGCATGAATGTCAGTGACTGTTGTTTTCTTACAGGATAGAGGTCACGATGCCACACCCTGGAGTTAACTTGAATCTGACATGCAGCTGTATGCTGGTCAAGATACCAGCTCAGAATGTTTGCAACAGTCTAATTTCAAATGTCTGTCTCTTTGTCCCTATAAGTTCCCTTACATTTTGTCAGGCTACGTGTGCACACTTTTTTTTTTTCCCTCAGAAAATATTGTCTTTATAAGCAGCAACAGCTGAGGCCACTGCATGAGATTTTGTCCATTTCTCATCTTTTTACCCAACTCTTAGGAAACTGTGAAATTAAAACAAAGTGTAATGCTCAGTCTTAGAATATGCAGAGTTTTTAAGTGTTAAATAGCTGATTATTAAATCAAGTTTAATAATTAAAATGTTATAAAGTGTTGATTGGCTAGAAGAAAATAATTCTAATGTATTTTTTCCAAATAATTTACATGGAGACTTGGGTAAGAAAAATTAGTGAACTACATAGTAACTACAGATGCACCATTTCCTTTGGCTCAGTTTTAAACTTAAGTCTCTTTATAAAAGACATTTCTGTGTTTCATTTAGAAGTAACATTAGTAATTGAAAAGAAGAAAATGGGGCAAGGGTCAAATACTTACGTAAAAATTCCTTCTGTGGAAAAAAATAATTAAAAACTTGAAAATTGTTAAATAAAGTCAGGTATTAGTTACCTTCTATGTACTAAATGTGATGTTTGGTGTGATGCTATATTCTTGAAGGTACCTGGATACTTACATGCAATATTCCAAGGAAAGTTTATATAGAAAGAAGATATAGTTGAGAACTCTGCATTTGTATTGTCTTAAGCACTAAAAAGTATATCTTTTTGTCATCAGACTTGAGAAAGAGATCAAAGATCTCGAAAAGGCTGAACTGCAAATCTCAACTAATGAAGAGGTAATTTTAAAGAAACTAAAATCGATTGAGAGGACAACAGAAGACATAATAAGGGTGAGTATTAACTAATATTAATACTATGATTTTCTCTCAAAGTGAGTCCCCAAACAGTATATAATCCTTCAAAGTACATCCACATTTAGAATTTATTTTTTGAACTGTATTAATCACAGAGAATTCTTTTTTCTTATAGTCTGTGAAGGTGGAAAAGGAAGAAACATCAGGAGGTATGTTTTTGAGCAGTCTATTCTATGTCTAATTAACATATTTTTTTATAAGCCCACTGAAATTTTTCCCATTATTGTAAATATATTCTAAATGTATTTTGAATTAATATTAATTTTACAGAGTCAATTGAAGACATCTATGCTAATATCCCCGACCTTCCAAAATCCTATGTACCTTCCAGATTAAGGAAGGAAAGAAATGATGGAATAGAAGATGATGAACAAAATAGAAAAGGTATAAGAGAAATCTATGTCTAAGGCAGGTTCTCAAATTCAGATTTTGTAGTGTCAAATATTAGCAATTTGCTACGACATCCTGTGCTTCCAGGTTGAGAAGTGGTTCATTTTACAAAGTTCCAGGAGGTATGTGAGTCACCTGCATAGGTAGGGATAAGCGGATTATGGCATTGATTCTATGTATTTTATTCCCTAGCACACTAGATATGCTCAGAGAAGACAAAGGCCTAAAGGAGACAAGAAGCTCTTAAAAGCAAAGCTTCCCTGCTTAAAAATATCACTCCCAACTTATTCCACCTAGTGAACACTTTCTTGGGTTACTAAGATCCTTTATGAAAATAAAAATATTCCCCTTGAGAAGGTTAGGAATTATTTACCCCCATGTGGGAATGATTTTCATAAAATTAATATTCCAAAGCCTAAAGGCTTGTATGGAGGCAGAGAGGGAACCTTTGAATTTAAGACTAGAAAGGGAAGCTACGCTCTATCTACAGATAGCAGCCATTCATTCATTCATTCAACAAATGTTTAGTGAACATGTACTATATGCCAAGCTCAGTTCTCGCACTAAGAATACGGTAGCGAATAAAACAGCAAAGACCCCTGCCCTCATAGAGCTGACATTCAAAGGGATAAAACAGACCAAAAAATTAGGTAAATAAATAAAACATATCACGTTAAGGAGTGAAAATGCTAAAGAGAAAAATGAAGCAGAGAAGGGAGATGGGAAGAGTGTAGATGAGGGCACTGCAATTTTAGTCAGGTAGCCAACTGCCAGAACCATCAGGCAATCAAGGGTAAGAAATGTAAGATGGGTTCAGAAGGAAGGTGAGAGAACAAATAAAAGCAAGCATTGCCTCATTGTACTTTTGCCCACAATCCTATTAGCTTTATTATGTCAATTAAAATTCCAGCCATAAGGATCTTGCCTGGACCATGAAGGAGATCTCAGCTTCCCCCAAATCAACCAGCACGCTCCAGTCCAGTTGTTTCAGGACAGCTGATAATGCTCTATTTTTAGCCCTTCCTGTACATGAAAATGAGAGTGAAAATGAAAAGAAACATAAGGCAAAAGGAGAAGCATGTGACTGTAGCCTTCTCCTTCCTGTTTCGTACCAGTTCTATATGGAAACAACCTCTTTGTTGTGAAAACTTCACAATACTCCTCTATCATTTCAACAGGCTGCTGGCCTGTATAGCAAGGATGGAACTTAACAAAATATATGTACTGTATTAGGCCTTTTACCTATGGTAATGCATAGTGCGATATATTCTTCCTAACTAAAGCAAGACCTGATTCCTCCCATTGAATGATGTAAAAGAGTGTAAATTGATGAATTTATTATTTAGAAAGAAAGGTCCCCATTTAAGATCCTTACTATTTCAAGCCATCAGCTTCTCTTCTCCAATCAGCTCCTCTTCTTCTATCCTTCCCATTTTTCACTAATTTCATACACCTTTACATTAAAACCCATGTAATTACAGTACTGGTCATTATGTAGTTAATGGATAAAATCAGAAATTAAAAAAGTAGACATCTCCTATTTAAAAAAATCAGAGGGTATGCTTAATATAAAAATAAACCCTGTGAAAGCAGACTAGTTTACAAACGAAAAAGTTAACTAAGTCTAAGGTCAAATTTGTCTCTCGACAGCTTTGTATGCCATGGAAATCAAAGTTGAAAAAGACTTGAAGACTGGAGAAAGTACGGTCCTGTCTTCAATACCTCTCCCATCTGATGACTTTACAGGTTCAGGAATAAAAGTGTATGATGACGGGCAAAAGTCAGTATATGCAGTAAGCTCCAATCACAGTGCAACACTCAACGGCACTGACGGCCTGGCACCAGTTGAGGTAGAGGAACTCTTAAGACAAGCTTCGGAGAGAAACTCTAAATCCCCAACAGAGTATCATGAGCCTGTATATGCCAATCCGTTTTTCAGGCCTACAACTCCACAGAGAGAGAAGGTAACCCCTGGACCAAACTTTCAAGAAAAGATAAAGATTAAAGCTAATGGACTGGGTAGTGATATGAATGAATCCATACACCATATGGACAACGGACTTTCAGAGGAGAAGGGCAACAGCTTCAATCATGCCAGTCCCGTTCGGCCAATACCTCATCCCCGATCGCTGACTCAACAAGCAGAGGAGACACCCCACGCCCTACAAGAGAGGCTGATGACGCCTTGGGAAGAATCGACTGTGATGCAGGACAAGTATGCACCCTCTCCAAAGGCAAGACTCAGTCCCAGCGAAGGGCTTGTTGGGAGATCAGAATGTCAGGCTTCACCTCCTACCTGCCAAGAGGATGAGGAAGATGTGAGATACAATATCGTTCATTCACTGCCTCCTGACCTGGATGAGAGAGAACCCGTGACGATGATTTTCATGGGATACCAGCAGGCAGAAGATGAGGATGAAGAAAAGAAGCTTCTGACAGGGTATGACGGGATCATCCATGCGGAGCTGGTTGTGATTGATGAGGAGGAGGGGGGTGAAGGAGAAGCTGAGAAACCATCCTACCATCCCATAGCTCCCTACAGTCAGGTTTACCAGCCTGCTAAGCCAACACCACTTCCTAGGAAGAGATCAGAAGTTAATCCCCATGAAAATGCAAACCATAGATCTCCCCACAAAAATTCCATATCCCTGAAAGAGCAAGAAGAAAGCTTAGACAGCCCTGTCCACCATTCTCCACTTGGTGTTCAGACAGCTGGAGATGGAACTGAGGACCCATCCCTAACAGGTAATAAAAATGACAAGGCTTGCCACTGCTGTTTAGTCATGTGAAAATCTTCTGTGTCATTAACAAACCCTCTTGCTTCCAGCTTTTCTGACCATCTCATAGACTAATACACACTAAGGTTTTTTATTAATGTCGATCCTTTTATCGCCGTAATTAAAGTGATTCAGTCAATTCAAAAGATAAAGAAAATGAAACAAACAAAAAACTGTTGCCTTAATTGGATACTGCATTGATTGACCCTAATAACTTGAAATTCGTCTTCTGTCATGGTGTGGTACTGTGTGTATTTGAATCACTAATAAGTTGTATCATTAATATCATAACTTTTCCAGCCAAAATCTGACACCAGCTACATTTTTGTGTCTCTCTCTGTGATTTAAACTTCCTATATAAGTTAACAAATTGCCTTAATTTTTCAAGAAAAACAAAAAACAAATTTTATTTGCAGTGTGTTAATTTGCTATTTTGCTATATTCTGTTTCTCTATACTTTTATAGTTTTAACTTTATTTCCTTAATTTTTCTATATTTTAAAATTGAATGTCAATTCATCTTACATTAGCTATAATATTTAATTTTTGTAGTCTTCCCTAACTTAGCAAATTTATTTTCTTCTATTTTCTACACATTTGCATTTCTCATTCTCTATAAAGTTTTATAGCTATCTTTCTTAGCATTGAATGGAAAATAACACTTTTTTCTACAAAAGTGATAACTCATCAATTTCAGATTCCTTGTTATCACTTAAATATTATAATCTACTCATCATTTATAAAGAATAAATAAGAATCTAACAAAATCAATTATAATAGCTGTACTGACCTTGGCTAAACACATAGTCAAATTCCCAGACATACAGGTACTGGATGTACAAAAGGGATAATTTTGAATGCTTCTAATAGAAGAATTCTTATGAAAAAGCAATAATTATTAAATCCCAGCTAATCCAGCAAGCAGAACGTGGTAATTCTATAGAACTATGCTAGGACCGCACTAGTCAGGAAGATTTCTTCCTCTGCAACCAATAAAACCAATTTGGTTTGCCAATAATACAAGAAAATGGATCTCTTCTAATTTTTTAAGTAGTTAAATTAGGCTTATCAATTGTAAATTTAATTATCTCAAGAATTTCTAACTTCTTGGTAATTGTACACTTATATTATCTTCCTAAATCAGAGTTGAATGATGTGTCCCCCACAATGAAAACCTGTTAAAACTAAAAGTTCCTTTCCATTTTGAGAATGAGCTTTATTTGCTGGTCAAATTTTGCATCTTAAATTCATTTTTAAAACAACACAGACGACTTAAAAAAGAGGGACGCAGTGTATGGTCAAGAGTGGTGACATCACCCACTATAAATCCTCCCATTTTGACCTTGGATGTTAGCCAGCTCCTCCTGAACACCTTATTCATTCTCCCCTACCCATGTCAACACATTTACCTCATAGAAAAAGACAGGAAGTGACTAATGTTTCCAGACAACACTAATCATGTCACAGAAATAAAATAATGAAAACAGGAAGACTTCTTCCAGACAAAGTAACAATACAAATTTCTGTACTATCAATCAAAGCATCTTATAAACAGAATGCTCCAAATTCCTTGCCTTTCATCCTATTGTTTTACTTTGCTGTTTTCCAATTCAGTACATGAATTACAGAGCTGATGTTTTTTAATGGGTTTTTAAAATAAGTATATCATATTGACATAGAATATATAGCCACCTATGCACCTGGATTTCACAAGCACCAAGTAGGTTGAGCTTCTCCCCCACCCCCAAAAAGTGCTTATTGTTGATGGTTGAAAATCCACCACTTCAGTTAATTCCTTTTTGTATGGGATAGGTCCCCTACTAAATATGTTTCTGGTAGGTATAATAGTTCATTGTCGGTCTTTTTTCTCTTAAGGTAAATGTTGTTTTCAAAGCTCCATTTAAGAGCAATTTTTAACTTGGAAAAGAGCATGAAAGAGGAAGAAAGATGGGAAAAGGTGGAGGCTGGAGACCCTAAAGACAAGATTTTTTTAGTCAAAACTTTGAACAGGGTCAGACATGACAAGAAAATTTAGGCAAAGTTATGTGCATCTGCTAATGTAAATATAAGAAGGTCATGTTCTAAGATACAACTCAATGCCAGACACTTCCACCAGTAAGTTTTTACTAGAACTCCACCACTATCCCCACCAACTAGACAGCTGGCTTTCTGTGGTTGTCCTCACCAACCTGTTCTTGTACTTCTTCCAGCTCCATTATCCCCTCTTAGAGATGTCAGTGGAATTTCAGGATGAAGTGGGAACCTCAGCTCTGGGGGATTCACATGCTTTTGGTGCAAAAATTGGGAAACTGTGGCAATCACTAGGAAGCAAGGGACGCTAAGAGTAGAGGCAAGCTTTCTTCCACCAAGCTCAACCAGCCAAAACTATGCGTCTGAATTGCTATGGGGAGAGGAGGTAGAGATCAGAGAAGAACAGAAAGGAGAAATGAAAAGGAGAGGTATTGGCCCAGGTTTAATAGCTGCTACACCTAGGCACCTTCCCATTGCCAACATGCTCTGGCCCCACACATCTACTTGAAACTCACACCATCTATTTGCCATAGTACTAAAGAAAGGACTAGCAGACTAACACTCTAGAATTCTTTTCCCCCCTTAAGAAATGGGATAGTGAGTTACTGGATTACCCCACTGCTGAGGATGTGCACTTCCAGGATATGCTTTAAGAACTTCATTGATTGTCCACAGCACACAGCGTGTTCCTGCTTTACTGAAACTCAAGTGGAGAAGTAATTGTAGGAATGAGGACTTTACCCCGCCTTTAAAAAGACCTTTAAGAAGTCTCTTAAATGATCTTTGCCCCTGCTCTCTTATTTGGTATGGACAAGAAAGAGGTCCATAAATCCAAGAGGAAAAACCAAAAAGTCTTGCCTTCTGCCTTCAGTTTACCTCCTTCAGTGGAAGTAAACCTCCTCAGGTTTCACCATGCAACATCTCCCAGCAAAAGAGACCATTCTCCTGGCTACAGAGAAAATAAAATTCCCTCAGCTGGTCCTAATGGGACTATTCTTGACCCTGCCACTAGAAATGATCATTCCCCTTAAGGTTCCAATGGAAATAACGCTCTTTGGTTTCACTTAAATAAAAACATTTCATATAAATAGAGTGACAATAAAAATGATCATGATCTTATTACGGTACTGGATCCCTACCCATTCCCATATTTGTGAAAAAGAGCTTCTTATAGATACGATCTTTTCATTTGTTAATAGACAACTAATATATGGCTGAGAAATGAGAGAGCATGCCTTGCCTTTTTAATTTTTTTCATTAAACAAAATTTTGCAATCAGTTAAATAACTGGTTCATGGGCCATATTACACATGACTGTGATGATCAGTGCCTTGAAAGCATCTCTCAACTTTGTAACATGACTGAGGCAGCTATACTCTGAAATCATAAATATTACGGGCATGACACCAGAAAATCAGAGTCTTATGAATTCTAAAGCTACATTTTTAAAAACAGTTTCTAAATCCAATATACCTTTTGCAGTGGAATATGCTAAAAAAAAATGTATTTCTCATTTAAAAGTACTCATAACATCCTGACAAATATATTTCATAATTACTCCAACTCTTAATTACTGGTTCACATTGTTTCACTATAAAGAAATTTCTTTTTGTCATATAGATCCAAGGATAGAGCCCCTTGGTATAACCAACTTTGATGAGTTAAAAAATAAACTAACCATGAATTAGAGTGTGTGTCAATGCTTTTTTTTTTTTTAGTAGTGCATAGCTCAGAAATACGCATCAAACGGTTATTGACCTAGAGGGAATTTATCTATGGCTAATAGTGAAACTGTGCACTAATCCTGTATTTACTCAATTTGTGCTGTTTGCTCTACTAATTTTTCTAATCTTTATAGAAATAGGTTCCTTCTAGTTCTCAACCTGCTTCTGCCTTAAGTTAACCATAGCTTATTATTTCTACTATCTTTTTGTGCTACTAAAACAATGCTCACATTGTTGGATAAAATCATCTGAGGTATGTTTCAAACTTTCCTGCATTCTATGAAATGGTCATTTAGAACGAAAACAAAGGCTTTTCTTTTTTTAATAACTCTCTATTATTTTCTTTAATTTGCAGCTTTAAGGATGAGAATGGCAAAGCTGGGGAAAAAGGTTATCTGAGAGGTGTACCATCTACGTAAACATCCTTCGGAGAAGAAACTAAGAAATGTTTGCAACTTTCTCTTCTGGATATTTGGGGGATTTTTTGGGTTTGTTTTTTTTGTTTGTTTGTTTTTTTGAGATCCAAAAAATTATAATTATATCCATATTAAGCCATGTGAAAAAGCAGTAGTCATTATTTGTAAAACGAATTCCAAAAAAGCTGGGGAGAACAAATATTTAAATTTTCCAGTTACTTAACACGATTCAGTGGCAGTGGGTGGGGGGGCTGGGACAGCATATTTTTATTGTATTGATACCAAAGCATTTCTAATAAGAGCTTGTTAAATTTAAGAATAAAGTTATTTAAAATAGCCTGACTAGATCCTATTAACTGACATTGTAATTTTGCTAATACAAATAAAAGACCATAGAAAGCGATTGGACCGCATCACAGAAATATGCATCTTTAAATCTGACAAGTAAACATGTCTTCTCATTTTAACAAGGCTTTAAAACAACTACAGCCTCCTGCTAAAGGCCAATTCACTTGATTTGGCAGAGACTTCAAACTCTTTGCATACATCCAAAAGGTGCATGCAATAATTATCCTCATATTTTGGGACTGGATTTGGATTATCTTGATAGCGTACATGCTTTACAGATGGTGACTGGCATGTTCATTCTTCTGGAGATATCATCTTTTCTTTCATTCAGTTCAGAGTGAACTCCATGGTGTGATGACTATGACCTAAGGCTGTTGTATGGAGGACTCCCCATATTCTCAAAGACCACAAACCTGGTCTAATGTTTAAACAATTCTGGTAAATAAGTTAGAATCCTAATATTAAAACTTAGTGAGAAGTATACAGCATGTCATTCCTAAGTATTCATGCCAGTATGTTAAATCCTAATTGGAAGAATACTCTGATGCCAATTCTCTCATACTCTACCTATTGTACCACCCTCCACCCAACACCCTCAAAATCTACTCCCACACATCTTCCCTGGATCATGCCAGTGCATATTATCCAGTTCCCGCGAGTCTTTCGGGGCAGAAACTGAATTTCCCTGGTGAGACTATGGTGAGACCTTATGTTAGTTACTGCTGTGGAGGTGATGAGAGGTCAAAGAAACATATCCTGATGAGGACAAGCATTGACCAGCACGGCACCAGCCCCACATGACTTGTTGGCAAGTGGCAGTTGTTCTGTAGGAGGAAAGAGCCCCTTTGCTGGCCTGGAATGTTCCGGGAAATCTGGAGATTCAAATTTCAGAGGCACTTTCACACAAACACGTCAGTCCCAAGTCCAAGGGTCCCACTGCTTTTCATGCCTCTGACTTTAGCGTGACTTGTCAAAATGCACATTCTTTTGTACCTGTGATTAATGCATTGATTTTTGGTTTTGTCTTTTGTACACAAATGTTTCTTAGAACACTGCCTGGCACCTAGTACGTAATCAATGAATGAATGAATTAAAGAATGAATGAATGAATAGTTCAGAGGAAAAAGGTATAGTCTGCAAGGGGAGGCTGTGTAAACACCAGCTGGCCTCAGGCATGAGCCAGAATCTGGATGGTTCATCTAGCCCTCTTGAGAGAGGGCATGGGACAGCACTGACGTGTAGAAGTGGCCCAGCAAGGCCAGAAGATGTGGGAAGCTGGAGCTAGTCTTTTGCTTGGGGGTGAGGCTGGAACTGCTGTGGAATCAACTATCAGGTAGGTAGAGTGGGGCCTGAGTGGGGAGCTGCAGCTAGTCAGTAGGGCTGCTGTGGTGAGACTGGACTGTCCATACACCAACCCACTGGCTCCTGTGCTCAATGAAAAAGAAGGAAAGCCAGAAAACGAAAGTGAGGTGTCTTGTTGCCACAATTGCCTTCCAGGAACCCTCCAGCACCCTTTATTGACAAGACCTAACATTCCATCAGCTGGCAAAGGAGAGATGTTCACAGGGTCAGGATTACAAGGGTGGATTTAAAGATGAAGCATTAAATGATGAAGATAAAGAGGAAGCATTAAAAGGGCACAGTCCACCCGTTTTTCTACTCAGCTCCATATTTATCAAACATATATTTGAAAGCTCAAGCAATTAAAAAGCAACTCTGTTTCCATCTAATAAAATGCACCTATTCTTTATACAGAGACCCCATTTTCTCCCCCAAAATAAGGGGACACACGCTCCCAAAGGTCATTGCAGCCACTGCTAATTATATTAAATATTATGTTTAAGGACAGTTTTAGATTAACAAAAAAAAAAAAACTGAGAATACAAAATTCCCATATACCCCACACCCAGTTTCCTATTAACATCTTACATTAGTATGGCACACTTGTTATAATTAATGAAACAAGAGTGATATATTCCTAACTAGTCTCATAGTTTTTCTGATTTCCTTAGTTTTCACCTGATGTCTTTTCTCTGTCCCAGGATCCCACACAGAGAACCACATTACATTTAGCTGTCGTGTCTCCTTAGGCTCCTCGTGATTGCTTTTCAGACTTTCCTCATTTTGAAAACCCTGACAGTTTTGAAAATTACTCATCAGGTATTTTGTAGGATGTCCCTCTATTGCAAATTGTCTGATGTTTCTCTCAAGATTAGGCTGGGAACAGGAGTTTGAGGGAGGAAGATCACAGCGGTAAAGTGCCATTTTCATCACATATCAAGAGTACATACTTTCAACAGGGTTTATCACTGTTGATGTTGACCTGGGTCACCTGGCTGACATAGTGCTTGTCAAGTTGCTCCACTGTAATTTTTTTCCCCCTCTTTCTATACTCTATGCTTTGGAACGAAGTCACTATGCATAATCCACACGCACACAGTATCCACATAAATTATTTCAAATTCTCTCTGCACAGATTTGTCTATTCTCCTCCATTTATTTATTCAATCATTCACTTAAATCAGTTGGATTCATGGATGTTTACTCTACACTTGAGTTTACCCAACACAATTTGTTGCTCAAATTATTCCATCTTGGGGCAGCCAGTTGGTTCAATTGGTGAGAGCGTGGTGCTCATAGCAGCAACATGGCCAGTTCGGTTCCCACATGGGCCAGTGAGCTGCGCCCTCCACAACTACAGTGAAAACAAACGGCTTGACTTCAAATTGAGCTGCCGGTGGGCCGCCAGTTGGCTCAGTTGGTTAGAGCCCAGTGCTCATGGCACCCGGGTCGCCAGTTCAATTCCCACGTGGGCCGGTGGGCTGTGCCCTCCACACTAGATTGAAAAAAAAACACAGTGACTTGACATGGAGTTGAGCTGTGCCCTCCGCAACTAGATTAAAAACAATGATTTAGCTCGGAGCTGATGAATCCTGGAAAAACACACTGTTCCCCAACATTCCCCAATAAAAATTTTTTTAAAAATTCAAACCATTTAAGAACTACTAAGTGTTTTTTTTTAATTATTCCACAAACCATTTAAGAACTATTAAAAGGTTTTTTTTAATTATTCCATCTTAAGTCATTGAAAGCTCTTTCACTAGGCCCCTATGTACCTTTGACATGTCTTTTTATTAGATTTTCTTTAGTTCTTTTCAACGTTTTGTAGTTTTCAGTGTACAAGTTTTGCATCTCCTTGGTTAAATCTATTCCTTTTTATTCTCTTTGATGCTATTGTGAATGCTTAATTTTACTTTCAGATTTTTCACTGCTAGTGTTTGGAAATGCAATTGATTTTTGTATATATTGATTTTTGTATCCTTTAACCTTGCTGAAGTCATTTATTACATCTAGCAGTCACTTACTGGATTCCTTAGGATTTTTGATATATTATGTCATCTGTGAAAAGTGATAGTTTTTACTTCTTTCTTTACAATCTGGATGTCTTTTATTTCTATTTCTTGCCTAATTGCCCTTGCCAAAACCTCCAATGCAATGCTGATGCAAAGTGGTGAGAACAGACACTTTTATCCTAAGGGGAAATTGTCCAGTTGTTCACCATTAAGTATATTAGCTGTAGGCTTTTCCTAGATGCCTTTATCACTTGAGAAGATCCGCTTCTAGCCCACATTGGTTTTTATCATGAATGGGTACCTCTCTTTAATTCTATCAATTCAATTTTTTCATGTGCTTTGATGGCTGTTATTAGACACATACATATTTATGACTACAATGTATTCTTGATTAATTAATGCTTTAATCATTAAGAAAGGTCTCTCTTTATTACTGGTAATACTCTTTAGCTGAAAATAAATTTATCTGGTATAAATACAAACATTTCAGTCTTCTCATGTTTACTATTTCATATATACCTTTTTCCATTCATTTACTTTCAAACTATCTGCCTCTTTATATTTAAATCATTTTTGGATTTTACTTTTTTACCTATCTGACACTCTGCCTTTTAACTGGAGTATGTAATATACTAATGTTTAATATATTTGTTAATGTAATCGAATTTTGGCCCACCATTTTATTATTTGTTTTTTATTTGGTCCCCGTTTTTTTTATTTTATTTTTCCTTTCTTGCTTTTTTAATAAATTAAGTAATTTAGAACTCTGTCAATTGTTCATATAGATATATATGTATATATATACATACACACATATCTCCATATAGCTTTTTCGCCTCTAGGCATTACAAAATACATCCTTAACTTTTCACATTAGAACTTGATACTTGTCACTTAGAACTAGCATAGTGTAACTTTACAACATAAAATGCAGGCATCTTGCAACTATGCAGGTCCATTATCCTTCCCATCCTTAATGCTAACTTGTTATATGTATTACATGTACATACAATATAAACCCCACAAAACAATGTAGATCTTTTTTTTTTTTTTTTTTTTTTTTTGCTTAAACAGACATATTTATTAAGAATTTAAGTAGAGGGTCAGCCCAGTGGCTCAGGTAGTTGGAGCTCCATGCTCCTAACTCCGAAGGCTGCCGGTTCAATTCCCACATGGGCCAGTGGGCTCTCAACCACAGGGTTGCCAGTTCAACTCCTTGAGTCCCGCAAGGGATGGTGGGCTCCGCCCCCTGCAACTAGCAATGGCAACTAGACCTGGAGCTGAGCTGCTCCCTCCACAACTAAGACTGAAAGGACAACTTGAAGCTGAACGGCACCCACCACAACTAAGATTGAAAGGACAACAACTTGACTTGGAAAAAAGTCCTGGAAGTACACACTGTTCCCCAATAAACTCCTGTTCCCCTTCTCCAATAAAATCTTTAAAAAAAAAGAATTTAAGTAGAAAATTTTGAAAAAAGTTTTATATTGACCAATTATTTACCATTTTGAGTGTTCATTTCTTTGAGGATCTGTGTTCCCATTCACTATCACTTCTCTTCAGCCTGGAGAACTTCCCTTTGCATTTTTTGTAGTGCATATTCTTTATAGTGCAAATTCTTAGATGTCTTTCACCCAAAAATGTCTTCATATCTGCTCTCATTCTTGAAGGATATTTTTTCTTTGTATAGAATTTTTGTTGACATTTCTTGCTCTGTCAGCACTTTAAAAGTGTTATTCCACTCCCTCTGGCCTCCATAGATTCTTATGAGAAGTCAGATGTTAATCAAATCATTCCTCTGCATGTAATGTTTAATTTTTCTGTTTCTCCTTTCAAGATTTGCTCTGTATTGTTTTGCTTTCAAGAGATTGACTCTGACTTGCATAAGCATGACTATCTTGATATTTTCCTGTTTGAGATGTTTTCCTGCATCATGAATCAGTAGTTATCAAATTTTATCAAATTTGGGGATTTTTCTAGTCATTATTTTCAGAGATTCTCTTCTCCTTCTGAGATAATACCAAAATATTTTATCATTTAATAGGTCTCTGAGATTCTGCTTAATACTTTTCCAAAATTTTTCTTTTCTTCAAATAAGTCATTTCTATTTATCAATCTTCAAGTTCATTGGCTTTCTGTCATCTCCATTCTAATATTAATCTACCCAGTGAATTTTTTCAAATATTTTCTCAGCTCTCCAATTCTATATGGTTCAATTGTATTGTTTCCACGTCTATGCACCTTTTTATTTCTCTTAAGGAAAATTCTCTTCCCTAAATCTTTTTATTTATAGCAAGCATATTTTATTTTATATCACTGAGAATAGTTATAATAGATGCTTTAAAATCCTATTTCCTGAATCTAATCATCTAAGAAATCTCAAGGGTTGTTCTCCACTGATTGTTCTTTCTTTATAGCAAGGGTTGATAAGCTATGGCCCACAGGCCAAATCCATCCAACAGCCTGTTTTTTTTGTATAGCCCACAAGCTAAGAATGCTTTCTTACATTTTCGAAGGGTTGTATAAAAAAAAAAAAGAAAAGAAAAGAAAGAGAGAAAGAAAAGATTATGCTACAGAGGCCACCATGCTCCACAAAAGGCTAAAACATATCCTATCAGACCCGTTAGTGAAAGTTTGCCAACACTTACTTTGGAGAATGGGTCAGAGTTTTTTGGTTCTTCACATATGAATAATTTTGGATTGTTACCTGTACATCATAAAATACTAGGTTATAAAAATACTGGATTCTCTTATTTTTCTCCAATAAATGTTGCTTCTTTTGTTTTAGCATGCAATTAATTGGATTAGACTGCAAACTCTTATCCCAAGAGTTTAATTACTATATATAAGTATGTGATCGGAAATCAAAAAATTTGTTTAGATCCTTACAGGAAACCCAACATACAACACAATGTCTTTTACATACTTCTAAAGATATGCTCTAGAAACTTCAAGAAATTTCTCTTCCCTAAACCAGAGGTATATGACCAGGCATAATATAAAATTACATTCACTTCTTTGATAACAAAATAAGAAATTAAGCTGATAACCAAGTTTAAGCTCAGCAAAATCCCCAGATCCTTCCACCCAAAAGCATAATCCAAGAGCAGTAATAAGACCAATATTTGTTTTATTGAGGTGAAATTCACAAAACATAAAATAACCATTTTAAAGTGGACAATTCAGTGGCATTTCTTACATTCACAATTTTGTACGAGTATCACTTCTGTCTATCTTCAAAACATTTTCGTCACCCCAAAATAAAATGTTATATAATTATGCATTTCCTTTCCATTCCCTCCTCCCAATACCCCAAGCCTCTGGCAACTATCACTCTGCTTGTCTCTATGGATTTACCTATTCTGGATATTTCATATAAATGGCATCATAATATGTTACTTTAATGTCTCACTTCTTTCACTTAGCATAATATTTTTGAAAATTCATCCCCATTATAGCATGTCCCAGTACTTCATTCCTATTTATGGCTGAAAAATATACCACTGTATGGATGTACCACAGTTCGTTTATCCATTATCTGTTGATGGACATGTGGTCTGTTTCCATCATTTGCCTATTATGAATAGCGTTGCTATGAACATCAATTTTTTTTCCTATTTTTAATGGTGGTAAAATTTGCATAATACAAAATTTGCCATTTTCACCATTTCTAAGTGTACAATTCTGTGCATTAAATACAGTCAGTGTTGTTCAAGCATCACCACTGTCAATCTCCAGAACCCATTCAGCAGTAACTCTCTCTTCCTTCCTCTCCCCAGCCCCTATAAATCACCATTCTACTTTCTATCTCTATGAATTTGACTTGTCTAGGTAGCTCAAATAAATAAAAATCAGACAACAGTTGTTCTTTTGTGCAGCTATTTTACTTAACATAGTCTTCAAGGTGAACATCAAATTCTTTATAAAATAAAAAATACACATTTTATATATTAAAACTGCTAAAATGCAACACTATAATCAATTCAGGAAATAGGATCAACAACATGGACCAAGTACCTTTTGTTGGTATCACTTCATTCTTTCCTTACAAACGCCTTGTGAGATAGGCTTTATAGGTGAAGAAATGAGTCTGAGAATATAAGTGTCTTGCCCAAGGACATGCAACTTGTAAATCAAACGTGCACACTCAGGTCTTCCAACACCAGTCCTAAACTCCCAGTCCCTTTTTAATGTACAGAATCAGTTGTTTCCCAGTCCACCACCACTCCACTTATAAGGATGGTCAAGACAAGTAGCGATCCATGTGGGAGAGAGTGTCATGGAAAGCTGCAAGGACAGGATGATCTTGAGCCAGAACTTGATAAACTAGCTTTTTCCAGGAAGAGAGGAACAAAAAGGGCATTCCAGGCAGATGACCATCAGTGACCTGGGTGCAGAGATGATCCTGGCGGGAGCTGGGCAAGGAAGAAGCAGGATGTGGATAGGGACAGTGTGCATCCTAATCAGATTTGAAAAGAGCTTACAAGAAACCTTTCTTTCATTCCCATCTATAATGGATTATCTGAAACAAGGACCTTTGTTCTTTATTCCCCCCTTGGTTCATCAGAGTATACAGATAAACAGAATTTCAGCCAAAAGCTACATGTGCCCCTAGAGTTTCCTAGCTGGCATCTACTACATTTGTCTTTTCCTGCTGCCACTGCATCCTGGACTGGGGCAGGATGTAGAAAGGATGAATATCACTTAATACACATCAGAGTCAAAATCCTAACACAAGCCAAGTAGGCGAATATGATTCCTTTATTCAAATAACTTATGCTATAGGCTACCTGTGCACTTAAGATTGATGCGCACAGAGCAGAAAATAATAAAAACAAAAAGGTCTCAGTTATGAATGCTACCTCAACCACAATTTTCTAGAATTTACTTCATTTTTTCCAAAAATTGATACTTATTTTTATTTTATAGAGGAATCCATCTGAAAACATGATTTTGCTCACTGTTTGGGGCAACATTGCTGAAGATATAAAGGCATTTAGTTTAACAATTATTCCTATCAAAAGAAATATGTTTTAAAAAAAAACCACCCAGATTGTTTATTACAAAAACAAGGAGAAAAATTGAGAAAAGTGCAGAATGGGTATTTTCAATTTGTGGATATCAACCACTCATAACCAGAACAATCATAATTTTGTATTACTGAAAAGGTTTGGTCTATTAAGATTAAATGACAAAGACTTCTTTGGACAACTCTACATCAATTGATGATATATCAAAATAGTGCCAACAGATGAATCAGTGAAAAAGTTAAAATATCTTAGCCTCAGCACTGGAAATCCAGCAAGTTCACATATTTAAAAACCAAACACACCAAGGTCCATCTTTCTCCTTAAAAGACTTTTTCCTTGTCATGTAGAGAATATAATTTATCAAGAGAAATGTATTAAACCTTAAGCCCCTTCTAATTGAAAATTAGAGGAAATTATCTTAGCATACATTTAATTTTCTATACTGAAAAAAAAATTTTTTTAATACATTCGAAAGGAAAGTTTAGACTGTAAGTAGCCTGGCACTTAATAGAACATGAATACAGAAAATTCACAAGTCAACCCAAGCTACTTATGATAAACACCACTATAAAGAAGAAAAACAAATTTGCATATTATTTTCCCCAGCAAAAGATGTAGGATACATGGCTGAGTCTGTTATTTACATCAGATACAAATTACGTCCTTGGACCAAGCAGAAACCACAACATAATCAAAGAGAACACCTACAGAAAATATTATGCCTCCCTAAATTTTCTATTTCAAAAATGTTTAGTTTTGCTTGTTTTTTTGCTTTAGATAGTCGTATTCATTTATCACAAGGTCAGGGGAATATAAAGGGAAATATCAAACAATTGTTACAAATACTCTTGCTCAGAAAACAAACAAAAATGAAATGAAAAAATAAAAACACTGGTCCTTAATTTCAGTTTCTAACCTATAACCCCGACATCTACAAATTCTGCCTAAAAAAGGCAGCATTTTTTTCAAATTAAAATTAAGAGTTGGTGGATTTTAAGGAAAATGCCTTTTTGGGGTATTAATTAAATACTGAAAATGAATCACAGCACAAGGAAACAGGAACAAAGCAGTACTTTGGTATTATGGCGCCACCCACTGGCTATAAGTCTTCATAGCAAATATGAGACCTGGCCATAAAATAGAAGATAAATTACTTCAATAGGAAGGAAAATAACACTGATTATTCTAATTCATTAGAGCATCAGGAACTTCTAGCAGAACAGAACCACCCATATTATTTTATTAACACAAAAAAAGAGAATAACTTAGGTTCACAAGGGTGAGTTTTATTAATTTTGAAATGCAAGTCTACAATTTCCAAAGGCTATTAGACTTAAATCTTATTGTCAAAACAATTAAAACATAAAATGCCATTCCAGCTCTATTGCTGAATATATAAAGACAGTTTTTAAGCAAAAGATGCACACTTGCATTTCATAGAAATTATAATATTCATAATTTATTTAAATGTTAACAAAACCTACAGTAGGGTCAGTCCTGTTTCTCCCTTTACTAGAGGAGCAACAAAATACATAAAGCAAGGGAAATGTCCCAAAAATTGGCCTGGAAAATGTAGTTTCTCAAAAACTCCTAAGAAAGACTATTGAAATAAACTAGTAAAAATAAATGTTTTCTTTACCACAGCACCTTTGTAGTCCAAAATACTATATTTCTTTTAATCTCCTTTCAATCCTAATGACATTCTTTGTGTTCCAAAAAGTTGTTTACTTTCTTAAATGCTAACATTCTTAAAAATCTCTGCATACAAATATGTGAGTCAGTTCTCCTCTAGTAAGTACTCCCTTCCCTTTAAGACTCCAAATTACACATACAGGCTTGACATCACTTTATAGTCCACAGGACCCTTTGAATATTGATCTCTAAAGACCAGACTTCCCAATTCCTCTATAGACATGACCTGGTCTTCCAAATTAGAATTCATGAATATGCTCCAGGCAGTCAGTTTAGGCTTCAAGTTTCTTTGGCTTGATGATAATTATTACCTGGTCTGCAACAGTAAGGTCTGTGCTTGCTCATAGTTGGTTGATTGCAGATAAGAATATGATGAGAAAAGTCACATTCCCACAGACATAAATTGCTAACACTGCCTTTTTAAAAGCATGACCCTGAAAGAAAGATTGACATATGAGAGAAAGAAAGTACTATCATTAAGGCTTTTGTCAATAAATAAAAAAAGGACTTACTTCTGCTTCAGCTCCAGTAAATGACTGAAAGATCTGAATTCTAGCATCATCCAATATTTCAACTGTCAAGAACAAAAAGGTAAGTTTATAAGGCCAGTGGGTATACAGGTAAACTAATTCTCAAAAAAAAAAAAAAGCCCTGATTTGTAGCATTTGCTGATTTCTAGGATATATATTCTCCCATTCAAGCTACCAAATATTGCAAACTTCCTGAGTATTTAAGGCTCTCACAAATTGGGACAAGCTGGCTATAGCATACACTTGTCAAGGGACTTAAAATATGCTCCCTTTTTCTAGTCAATAAACACCATATCAAATTCCTAACAATCAAAGTTTTTAAATACATATGTATTTTAAACAGCAAGCCGCAGTTGGGTGGCCATCAAAAGTCCCATGTACGTATTCCTATCAAGAACCAAAAATGGCAGCACAGATATTTACTGCTCAGCTCCTAAAAGCTGCCCCCGCTCCTAAATTCACAACATATACACTAGACAACAGAGAGGTTTTGTTTTTAGAAAGCCACCTTTATTTATCATTTAGGGGGTTATGAAAACTAGATAGGCCACAAAGGACACTTAGCCTGAAATCCACACTAGTTTAAAATGTCACCCATTCTCTACTAATTTCTCTGCCCCTAATGGCTATGGTGCCCTGCCTGACACTCAGACCAAAATGGACCTTGCCACCAGAGAGCTCAGGCAAAGTAAGTCTTTCCTACCTAATTCGCTAGATTGTTATATCTGATGTATACAGCAACCTAAGTGATAGCACACAGTAAGTTTGTCAAATTTATCAAATTTGTCTGCAGCTCTGCCTTGTGTTGATTTTGACCATCTCTCCTTACTCTGTAGTAGGGTTCTCTCAGCTCCAGGCATTTAAGATTCTCTATGTATACTGGCTCCAAGTCAGACCAACATGTAAAGTAAAAAGTATGTATAATGAAGACTTCTTCTCTAAACCCTAAAATCTTCCTCTTATATTTCACTCACCATTTTTCTAACATTAATGAATATAAAAAACAGAGGCAAGAAATGTCCACAATTTCTACTAGTGACTGACTAATCACAACAGAAATGCTTAGTGAGCTACCATGTAATATTCAAACATTAGAATCAAGAAACTAATTATATGCCAACAGTTTATATAAAAGTGATTCTACATAACATGGCTTTTGACCAGGTTACCTTTGCGAGAGAGTCGGTAAGAATGAATCTCCAGAATAATCTCAGTCCCAACATGCCAGGCTACAAATCCAGTCATTGCATAAGTTTTCCATGGGCTAGGAAGAGTCAATCCTGGTAAATCCATTCCCAGGAACATTGCTGCCACTATGTTTATAAGAAAAAATATATATGTTCAAATGTAGTCACCACCAAGGAAGGTAGTTGTGAGTGTGTGTATATGTGTGTGTATTATATCAAGTAAAACACATTAAAAGAGTTTATGAGATGAATTAGACTAATTTTAAGACCAAATAATTTAGTCTTTTTTTTCTAGTCTTACTATTAGACTAGAAAGGGTATGATGGGAAATTATAATTATGATCTACCAACTGTTAAAAAAGAGGCATCTAAATTTTCCAAAAAGTTTTAAGTCTGCAATGTAAAAAGGGAGGAACTTATGGAAACCACAGATGACCGTACTCCCCTTTTCACAAAGAACCCCATAGGTTATAGAAACGCGAGGAGAGGAGGAACCAGCTTAGGTTTTTATTATGTAAGGCATAAAAATATATTGGAAAGTCATACTTCACTTTTACAAACCACCCTTCCCTGGATGGCACCACCCCTGTGGAAAGGAACTGGAGACAGAGGGCTGGGCCCTTAGCCCAACTCACAAATGACCCTCAACTTGAACTACTTAAATATTTGGCTGCCAGCATAGTTTATTCTGCTTGCAAACGTAAATGCTACGTTTAGCATTTATACACACACACACACACACACACACACACACACACACATCTTAAAAGAAGAGTTTTAAAGTCATTTTACAACCTTAAGCTTAAAACTGAAATAATGACTTAAATAGTTACCTCTAGAAATTACTTTCTGGATTTCAATGTTTAAGGCTGATTTCTCCTCAACAACCAATTACTCCAATTACTAATGCATCTAAAAATCATTTAAGCCAAATTACAACTTGCAATATGAACAGCCAGCAATTATATATGACTAAGTGGCATCACAATTACTTACCTGCTATTATTCTAGCAGCTGTTCCCATACCCCAATGAGTCCAGTTAAACATTTGCCTTCTACCAAAATAAAGAAGCAGTCAGTATTCTTAAAAGTGATGGAACTACAATTAATTCCTAAGAGAATAAAAAGCGTTCAATTTCCCTTATTGCCTAGGAATTAGATATCTGAAATTCTTAAAGCCTTTTAAGTAAATAGAATTTATCACTGAATTTTATAAAATGCAAATGTTTCCACTTAAAAACGGATTAGTTCACCAACTACTGATATCCACATTAGTAGCATTTATAAATAAAGGCTATAAGTACCTTTGATTATGTAGAGGTGGCCTGAAGGCTGCCAGAAGAGGCTGAAGAACTGCCAAACTCATCACTATACAACCAAGGTATGGATGGTAACCTGCATGCTGAACAAAGTTACATCATCTTAATGGTCTCACTCTCATCCATCAATTTAAATCTTCAAGTTAGAAATAATACACATATATGTATTCTTAATGTTTTTCTGTAGCTTCAAACATTTGATGACGATGATAGTGATGATGATGATGATGATGATGATGATGATGATGATGACAGGTACCAAGCATTGAGCATCTACTTTATACCAGGTACATACTTTACACATGTTATCACTAAGGCTCACTATGAAGCTTCACAGTGGCTTATGAATAACCACTTTTACAAATGGAAGAACTGAGATTCAGCGATACAAAGCAAGGTGTCCACGGCCACCCAGTGTGCAAATGGTGGGGGTGGAATCCATGTACAGATGCTGCCTCTCTGCTGTTATGATGTTAGATGACAGCCTACCTAGGATTAGTCTGTACCCACATGTCAGAAGCAACCATCCCAATGTATTGTAATTATTTGTTTAGACCTCCGTGTTTCCCTGAGTTCTTATAGCAACAGCCCAAACTGAAATATTAAATTTTGACATCAAATTCTGACTGGCTATAAAGTTGGGAGAGTGTAATGCAAGCACAGGCTGTGACCTTAGTACATCACTTATTTTTGATAAGCCTTATTCATTCATTCAATAAATATTTACTGAGAACCTACTATGTACCAGAAACTGTTCTGGGTGCTTCAGATGCACTAGTGAACATACACAGAGCTTACATACTAGTGTGGGAAGTCAGACAGAGAAAAAATATAATGAATAAATCATATGATATGACATACAGTAAAGAGAGCTATGGGAAAAAATAGAGCAGGGCCGGGCTCTCTGAGAAGCTATTATTTGAGCAAAGACTTGAAGAAGGTGAGGGAGCGAAGGAGGTAGAACCAAGGCAAAAGGAATGTTTGCAAAGACTATGAAGCAGGAGCATGCCTGGCATCAGGCCAGGGTGAAATGAAATGAGCTACGAGCTAAGGAGAGGAGAATATCAGTTCAGAGAGTACCTGGGAGCCAAATCATGGAGGTCATTGGAAGGGCTTTGGCTTTAACCTTGAGTAAAATTGAGAGTCATCAGAGAAACCAGTTTGGGGCACAGGAATGACATGACATGATTTACATTTTTTTTTAAATCACTCTGCCTTCCTGGTTGAAAACAGATTATACATGGGCCAGAGTTGAGGTGGAGAGAACAATTAGGTGCCTACTACAATGGTCCAGGCAAAATGGCGGTGGCTCAAACCCACACAGTACTATCAGTGATGGTAAGAAGTATTTTGTTTTAAATGTAGAGTCAATGGGATTTCCTGATGGATGTGACATGTGGTGTGCAAGAGAGCAGAGTTAAAGATTATTCCAAGGTTTTAGCCTAAGAAGGGAACTGCCAACAGCTCATATGGGGTTAGCAGCAGGTGAAGCAAGACTGAGAAAAAGGATCAGAATTCCATTTTGGACACATTAATTTTGAGATATCTCAGACAGGCAAGTTGGGCTCCTGGGTAGACAGTTGAATGTGTGAGTCTCAAGCCTGGGGTGAGGTCCAAGTTGGAGATAAACACTTGAGAATAAGCCTCAGTTTCTTCCTTTGTGACATGGGATTATTATTAATAATCCTTTGAGGTTCAAGTTTGAAAACACATGTAAATCAATTAGCACAGCTGGTCACATAGGAAGGCAACTAATGTTAGCTTGTGGTAATCATAGTATTAGTTAGAGAAAACCGCCTATAATGTTCATGTTCCTTGAATTTTCAGCACTCTATATTGAGAAAACTCACTAAGCTACATAAAATATACATAACATTTGAACCAGCCTAAAAACACATTGCAATACCAAGTAATCTGCACTGACACGCTCACTCCATCCCTGCCCCCAATCATGTAAAAAGTCATCAGATGATTTAAAAAAAAAAAAAAAGAGGGATACATGCAGAAATATCTTTTTAACCATCATTTGAGAATAAAACAGCAATCTCCTTTGACATCAAATGAATTTATACAAAAAATCCTGTTGAAGATATACTTACCCAACTCCAGCCTCCTCTGTAAATGAAAGGCAGAATGAACGCAAGGCAGGTGAGGACAGAAGTAGTTAACATGAGCATTCGATGCACCTGCAAGGGTGAAATGACAAAGTGAGAAGAGAGTTAACTACGGAAGCAAGAGGAGTTGGTGTTACAATGGGGAAAGATCACTAGATTTTCTGATGGCATGCATTCAATTGACATCTAATCACAGTTTGTGTTCAGTTGAAAACAATCTTAGTGTATCACTGAGCTTTAAAGAAACACCTAAGTTGCCATCCTCATCATTCAAAAGCAGTTGCCAAGACTTCACCGGCACAGAGAGGCAGGACTGGGTATTTCACACACAGAGCACACTTACTTGCCAAGTCCATCACTTCCTTCCAAAGATATTTTTTGAGTTCTACCACCAAGCACACAGCTATACCACATACAAGGAGACAGCAAGGAAACAGAAAATACTGTCACCTGAGGAGCTTGGGGTATAACTAAGTAGATAAGAGAAACACATGAAATGTATAACTCATTGTCCAAATCAGAACATTTAGAGTGAAAATGGGCACTGTTAATTGATTATGCCAGAAAAACTCATGTAAACCAAGCTTATACCAGGGAAAGTAGGATATAAACTCACTGTGTGCGTGTGTGTGTGTGTGTGTGTGTGTGTGTGTGTGTGACATATAGACATCATAGTTTTAAAGGTAGTGGAGGATTTTAATTGGTAGAGAGAGGACATAAAGAATTTTCCAGTTGGGAATAACCACAGGAGCAAATGGGGGTAGGGGGTGCAGAATCAAGACAGATAATAGCAAGGCAGGTAGCAGTAGTGAGAACAAATAAAGCAGACTGACCTGCCAGCCAATAGTGAGAAAAGAGGTTAGCTAGTGTCAATCTTAAAAGCTACAAATTTATATGAACATGAAGTTTTAAGAATACCCTCTTATAAAGTCAAAAGCTGTTCCAATAAGCAGTATTTTTTTTTCTACAAGCAGACATGCACATTGTATCTCAACACTTATTTACTGACCTTCCACCATATGTGCAAGTTTCTCCATGACACATGAAAGATAAGGTTTGTTTTGCTCTGTTTTGAGGGGTACTTCTTAATTCTTGTTCATGTTTCTATTAAGATACTGCCTCTTCATGGTGCTCGTCACATGCAAAGGAGCACCATGAGAAGAAATACTTCTAGTTTCTCTTCCCACCCACATAGGAGATAGGTGATCTTGATTGGTGAGCTAGGGATAGTCTGACATTTATTGGCCCGTCCACCAACCAGCGGACAGATCCATGCTTAGAAATGCAGTAACTACCCACTCTCTTTCTTCTGCTCTCCTGCCTTCCTAGGCCTATATTCAGTGCAGTGGGTGAATGCTCTTCCAGGCTCTCCTTCCGTAACTAGACATGTAAGTCAGGATCATTTGGGTCCCAAAGTGTATGTTACAACGGGATGCACATGGTCCTGGCACATTTTTCAGTTCATCCTGATTTTTCATAAAGCTGTGTCTATTTTGATCTCCATCAAGTACTTGTGCCTGTTCTCAATTGGTTAGGAAGCCAAAGGGCAAAAAGAAGAAATTATTAGGATTCCAAAATTATGACTATAACCACAAAAAAAGGGAAAGAAACCCACATGCTTTATATATTTCCATGTTGAAGTGCTCAAATAATATGGAAATTGCATTAAACGTTTTCTCCCACCTACCTGAAACCAAGCTGATTCACCAAAGAGAGACTTTGACCAAACAGGTTTGAAGAATCGGGCAATGATTACACCTATGCTAACAGTAGTCATCCATGCCACAAACATTAAGGCACCTACCAGTAAGAAAATACAATAGATGTTACCACAAACTAATTAAGCTGTTTTAAAATGACCAAGCCCAATGTTAGGAAATATAAACAAGTAAAATACATTCAACTGATATAAGCATAGCCTAAAAACACCCTACATATCACAGCTTTTACCACCACCACTATTACGTCTAACAGCTAACACTTTCAAAGCTCCTACTGTGTGCCAAGCACTGTCTCTAAGTGTTTTATATGTATTAATCTAATTGATCTTTACAGCAATCCTATGAAATGGTTACAGTCATTATTCCAGTTTAGCTGGAGGGGAAACTAAGGCATAGAGAAGTTTAGTAACTCGGCCAAGGTTACAAAGTCCGAATTCGAACCCAATACGGCTCGAGCAACTACGCTCTTAACCATTGTACTAATGCAGCCTGCAGTTCTCAGAATCGTCTCACATCTCACTCCAAAAAACAATAAAAAACAAATAAGTACATTATTTCTGAATCCAATTACTTTCAAAGTGGAGCTACTAGTAAACAAACTAGCAGCAATAAAGTTATTTTCAAGTTTAACTATGATAACATTTATTGAAACTACTAGAATGGATAATACTATATAAAGAAAATATACCAAATAAGGAAAGTTGCCAAAAATACTAATATTTTAAATTGTATTGCATACACGACATTATTCCTCTACTTTTAAATCCCACCTCTTCAACAATAAGCTGGGCTACATTTCAAATGGAATCAACTTCATCTGTAGAACCAAAGCAGGTTAGAGCCTTCTTTTTAGGCTACAGCTCTTCCAACTTGGTTTCTTTCATTATTTTAAGTACAGTATATGATAGTAAGTATAGCACTGAGTACTTGGTATACCAACAAATACTTGTACCTTGATCAGTTCTTCGACAACAAACGGTACCTTTGAAGCCCAACTACTGATAAACAATGAAAATCACAGACTAGTCTTTTATTAGTGTTTGTTTTAATAAATAGCATAATTAAGGTCTCATAAAAGTTAAATTAATTAACCCAGTGATAGTCAAGCCTGGCTACAGTTAAGAAACAATGAGGGCACTTTTTAAAACTATAGATATCTTCAAAGCTCACCTGGTGATTTTAACGTACAGCCATGGTTAAAAACCACTGAATTATCTCTAGTCTCCATTTTTAATAAAAATCAACAATCATTAACATAAATACTGCTACCTGCAAGTGTTAATGTTTCAACAAAGAAGATTTATGAACATTTGCTAAATTATGTTCACCACCATTTCTCCAGCCAGCACTGAGTCCTCAGGTAAGGTTATTCCACAAAGCAGTAATACTACTTCACATGTAACTTACCATGAGCCTTCAGGAGGAGTAAAGAACGGGATCCTCCTATGTTCTTTGGATAGTCTGTCACATCATGCTTTTCATATGTAATCAAAGGTTGCTGGGAATGCTTATAAATTCGACCTGAGTTTTTTAAAAAAATAATGAAGAATTACTTCCTCAGGAGAGAATGAATGGAAAGACAATGGTATGGCATGGAAACAAAATTTCTTAAGGTAATAAAAAATTAATAAATATCAACACAGGTGCTGTTCTTATGTAAAAGCAACATAAATATCTATGCAGAGGCATGTGAACTTCTTGGAAAATATTAAATAATTTAGCAAACCAAGAGATGAATCAAAATGAAGACTAGAAATGGAGACGTTATGGTTAAAAATAAATGGTAGTATGCGAGATAAGTTAAACAATGTCAAGTCAAAATAATTACTGTTAATATGATCACAAATCATTAAAAATGTCAAATATAATTCTTGAAAGAGAATACATGTGAAAAAAAATCTAGAATCCTAGATTAAACTAACAGAAATTGGGCTTGGGTGAAAGGGGTGGGTAAAAGACAAACAGAAACATTTTGATGCTGTATAATTTGGAATATGGTCAATTTGGACTGGGTTTGACTAAGAAACCAAAATCCCAAAGAACAGTGATGTAAATAAATTGAGAATGTATTATTATATTATTATTTTTACGTACAAATTTAAATCTGTAAATATGTAGAATTATTCTAATTAGTTTGTGTATGTGAGTATGTGTATGTGTTCATTCTGGAAATCTACCCTACAGACATAGTCACTTTTACCCAAAGATATATGTACAAGAATGTTGACAGAAGCTTTTTGTGTGACGACAAAGAAAGAAATTTAAACAAGCTAAATATCCATCATTTGGATATGTAAACAAATTATGGAACACATTATTATTAGAATACATGTCAAAAGGAATAAAAATAATTGAGAAATTTGGTATAACAGATACGAGTACATATGAATCTTTATCCCAAACAAAAATAAGTATTAGACCACAGACTACATCTCAGTAATTTCCAAAAAGAAATAATTTTTCAGAATGCAAGTTATATTTTCTATCCAAAACGCAACAAAATTAAAAATTAACAACAAAAAGCTAGAAAATAATGGTCCGCCTAGATATTTATAACACCACTCTTCTAAGTAACCCTTGGGTTAAATAGGAAATCAAAACTAAAATAAATCTTAAAAATGAATAACAATAAAGACACTTAACATCAAAACTCATGTGATGCAATCAAGGTTCTATTCAGAAGTTTTTATCATCTTAAAAGCATTTCCTTAAAAAAATATATGTAAAGCACTGAAGTAATCATTCAATTCAAGATGCATTTAAACCAACAAAATATAACTCAGGAAACCAGAAAGGAAGACTGATTAAAAATAAAACTAGAAATTAACAAACTAGTAAGTCTAAAAATCAGAAAAAACAAGCCTGTAAAAAGCCAATGAAATCGGTTGAGTTTTGGGCAAGTCTAAGCACAAGATGAAAAATTATATCACAAACAATATTAGACATGAAAAGGGTGACACAGCTGCTGATACAGAAGATATTCTTTAAAAGTATACATAAATGGGGGCCGGCCCAGTGGCTCAGGCGGTTACACCTCTATGCTCCTAACTCTGAAGGCTGCTGGTTCGATTCCCACATGGGCCAGTGGACTCTCAACCACAAGGTTGCCAGTTCAACTCCTCCAGTCCTGCAAGGGATGGTGGGCTCCGCCTCCTGCAACTAAGATTGAACAAGGCACCTTGAGCTGAGCTGCCTCCCAGATGGCTCAGTTGGTTGGAGCACGGGCTCTCAACCACAAGGTTGCCAGTTCAATTCCTTGAGTTGCGAGACGGTGGGCTTTGCCCCCGGCAACTAGAAATGGGAACTGGACCTGGAGATGAGCTGCGCCCTCCACAACTAAGACTGAAAGGACAACAACTTGACTTGAAAAAAAGGCTTGGAAATACACACTATTCCCCAATAAAGTCCTGTTCCCCTCCCCCAATAAAATCTTTTTTTAAAAAAATGACCAATATTTTAAAAAAAGTATACATAAATGCTATATACAATTTTAAGTCCATTAAAAATATTTCAAAATCTAAATGAAGTAAATAAATTTCTGGGAAAATCTAGAATTACAAAAAGTGATCAAAGAAGTAGCAGTAACTCTGGAGAGTAATAACAATAGAAGAATTTTTTTTCAATTAGTCAAATATTTCCATCCCTAAAGGCTCAGACTATGTGGTTATACAGTTGAGTTCTACTATGCCATTTTTTTTATTTTAACTTAAAGTTTTTATTTATTTAAACTCTTCTAGAGTTTATTCTATAAGATTAGCGTAACACTGAAGCCATAACTAGGCAGGCATGATACACACACCAAACACACAATCCCACACCATAGATCAAAATAATTTATAAATATAAATGCAAAAAGCTTAAATAAAATATTAGTGAATCAAATCAACTGTGTATTAAATAAAATCTGACCAACCAAGGTTTATCCCAGGTGAGCATTGTTCACCATTCAAAAATCTATGAAAGTAATGATAAAATACCTTTTCAACATCTTCCTGAAAGACATTAGATGAAATCCAGCACATATTCATCACATGGACTGTTTGTGAAGTTAGGAATAGAAGAACATATCCTAAACACGATAAAAAATATCCACCAGAAAAATACAGCAAACATGACACAACACTGACTAAGAAGGAGCATTCGCATCAAAATCAGGAACAAGACAAGTATGTTTGCCATATCAGCACTGCCGTTCCACATTTTTCTAGGAGAAGTAAACAATACCTCAAGACAAGGAAGAAAATAAGAGCTATTAACCCTGTTATTATTTGCACAAGATATGATGTTTATCTAGAAAATCCAAGATAATTAATTGGAAAACTAGGTCGCTATATTCAAGGTAAACATTCAAAAATCAATAAGTTACCTATACACCATCAAGTTTAGAAAACTTAAGAAAAATAATCCCATTCACAATTTTGTTTTAGAAATCTATAAAATACCTATGAACAAAGTAACAAAAAATATATTAGCCCTATATAAGATATAAAGAAAATCCCAGGATCTGAATAAATGGAATACCCTAATTTATTCTTGGATAGGAAGAATCATGATTGCAAAGATGTCAGTTATGCTCCAAATTAATCTAAAATTTCATTGCAATTCCAATCACAACTCCAATAGGATTTTTAATGAAATTTGACAAATTATGTCTAAAGTTAATCTAGAAGAACAGATATACAACTAAGAGGCAAGAATTCAGGAAAAAGAATGCTGGGACAAGAATCATGTTCTATCAAAATTCACAACCCATGATAATGCTATAGTAATTTTAACCAACGCAGGCAAATTGATCAATGAAAGTATAAACTAGCAAGTTGTTTAATGTACTGATAGTAAATGATAAAGAGGCTTTTTTTAGTATATGATAAAGAGCCTTTTGAAGTAGTGGAGATAAAATGAACTATTCAAAAAATGGTGTTAGGACACCTGGTTATTCAATTGGCAAATATTATATATGGCTTGTTATATAACAGAGAAGATCAGAAATAAAGCAGAAAATGAGAAGAGTTTCATGTAACAAATATCTAGAGAACAGAGTGTGAAGAAGAAACACTATCAGCAGCTATAAAAATATCAAAAAGAAAAGGATAAAGAAAACTATTGAAAATGACAAGAAAGGCACCGAATAATAAAAAAAAAATAAAATACTGCATTAGTAGAGTAGCAGTGATGAAAGAAAAATCAGACTACATTCCCAACAGCCTGAGTCAATTTGGAAGAAAATGTTATTAAACTTTGATTCACTTACAGAGCATGGACCAAGCATGAACTTAACTTTCATCAAAGCAGAAGTCCATTATAATTCTGGAATTCCCTTGTACGACTCCATTATAATTTTAAAGTTCTCTCTAAGGAAAGTTGAGTGTTTAGCATTATGTGACCTATGGTATTCCTAAATTGTTAAAATAACAGGTCATATAATAACAGGGTCTCAACTTTGTCAATTATTTAAATTGGTAGATTTCCTAATTGTAAATTACTTATTCAAGCCAAATGAGTTCTATCTTTCTGTTCAAACACTCAGCACTTCACATGACTGCTTATTTCACTGTAGGACAATGTCAGCATTCTGGGGGTAAAACAGCAGTTAGAAATAAGGTTTCAGTGAACACACAATGGGATTTATAGATGATATAATACAGAACTGTACACCTGAAATCTATGTAACTTTACTAACAATTGTCAACCCAATAAACTTTAATTTAAAAAAAAAAGAAATAAGGTTTTAAATGGATTTTACTGAAATTGGGTACATTTTACATTTATATGGGTTACAGAAATCATATGCTTGCAATGAAAAATGGTTTCAACCTCACAACGTTTCAGTGCGTTTAAGCAGAATGTAACATACAAATGGTACACACATACATACATATATATATAACATAATATGTAACAGACGAAGCAATGATTTATGCAGTTATTGTACTTTGCTCCCCAATCCAAAAAAGCTGGAGAGTGAATTTCCTGAAACATCAATGTCGAGGTTTCTTGAGGTTTGGTTTGGTTTTGCTTTGCACTCCACCAGTTTTAAAAAATGAGTCTGTGCCCTGATATATATTTTATTAAAAAACATATTCATGTACTATGGTTGTAATCCATTATGAACATTGTAAAATATATTAAAATAGAAATTTTTAACAAGATAAAACAAATCAGAATACAAAGTTCTAGCAGTGTTTCCTCTATCCCCTGGACTGCCCTACAATGTGTACATCTTAGTTGGGAGAACCCTGTCCTAGAGCAGCAAGTTATCAAACCACAGTATAATTACCTGGGGTTCTTGTTACAAATGCAGACTCCAAGTACAAACAACAGAGATTCAGTGGGTCTGAGATGCAGGTCAGGGATGAGCATTTTGACAGTCACTCCAGGTGGTTCTGAAGCAGGCTGTTTGAGCCCCACACTTTGAGAAATACCACAAAAGACAAGGTAGAGAGATTCTCCCTACCTACCATGCCATCAACACAGCAATTTCAGCAGGATAGAGACATTAAAAATGCTCTATTCTTCATATGTATTATCCATGAACTAGGTTTTACTGAAGGAATGTTAGAATTATTACTTAAAACCTTTCTATCAGAAAATGTTCCAATTTCTACAATGCCAACCTAAGATGAAATCTGGGGCATTGCCATACAACACACACACACACACACACACACACACACACACACACACACACACATACACACACACAATTTATTATACAACAGAATTCATCCGTTTAAATGAAATTGCTTTTCTTTTAAAGTATAACATTTTTAAAAGTATAAATGCAAATTGTTACATCCCCTGGCAATTTAAGAAATCAATCTGAGTCAGTATCATTTTTGGAGCACCTATAATACACGCTGGGCACCAAAGGAAGAAGTTTGGTATGGTATTAATAGAAAGGGCACACCGTTTGTAATTGGAACAGACCAGTTATTTCCTGACTCTGCTACTTGTTTGACTTTGAACAAGTTATTTAGCCTTTCTAGGGTCAGGCTTCCTTATCTCTAAAATGGGCAATATAAAATCCATTTATAAAGACTCTGTGAAAAATAAATGAGATACATGTAATGTATACTGCTAAGTAATAATAACAACAACATAATTATCTGCACTTTAGTGGTATCTGTTTAAAAACACAAATATTTGACCTTTTCCTCATTAAAAATTCACTTCCTATATTTTCCATGTTCCAAACACTTATTAGGCTCTGAGATCAAAGAGTTTGGGTTCAAATTCCAACTCTACCATTTACTTCTCTGGGCAAATTACTTAACCTCTCTAAGTTTCCTCCCAGATAAAATAAGGATGATAATAGTACATACCTAGTGTCATTTTTATGAAGATAAAAATGAAAGACCTAACTGTGGTACTTAGTCAGTAACTGGCACTCATTAAGTACTAAATAATATTTATTCATTATTATCACTTAACCAAGAAATGATTTTTTCAAGCAACATTTGCTGTTGCTGGTACAAGTAAGAATACATAATTTGGCTAAGACAACTACACATATCACCTATAACTAAATCTATGAATGTGCCTAAATTTTCACTAAGTAGATATTTTATCTTGCTTCATTCAAAACCTTTTGATACTACCTTCATCTAGTTTCCAGGGAAACAAAGATAGAAGGTCAATCAAGGTCAATGTCAGGCAAAAAAATGGAAATGGGTTTTGATAACTCTTTACCCACACGTGTATATCTTAAAATGGAGCAATTAGGGCTGGCCCGGTGGTTCAGGCGGTTAGAGCTCCATGCTCCTAACTCCGAAGGCTGCCGGTTCGATTCCCATGGGCCAGTGGGCTCTCAACCACAAGGTTGCCAGTTCAACTCCACAAGTCCCGCAAGGGATGGTGGGCTCCGCCCCCTGCAACTAAGATTGAACGCTGCACCTTGAGGTGAGCTGCCGCTGAACTCCCAGATGGCTCAGTTGGTTGGAGTCGGTCCTCTCAACCACCAGGTTGCAGTTCGACTCCCGCAAGGGATGGTGGGCTGTGCCCCCTGCAACTAGAAACGGCAACTGGACCTGGAGCTGAGCTGCGCCCTCCACAACTAAGACTGAAAGGACAACAACTTGAAGCTGAACGGCACCCTCCACAACTAAGATTGAAAGGACAACAATCTGACTTGGAAAAAAGACCTGGAAGTACACACTGTTCCCCAATAAAGTTCTGTTCCCCTTCCCCAATAAAATCTTTAAAAAAAAAAAAAAAAAAAAAAGGAAGCAATTACAATAGTCTCTCCAAATAAAGAGGGGAAACAGGAAGGAGAGGAAAAAAACTTGAAAAGATAGTTTTTATCAATATACAGTACTTACCATCATCAGCTGCACCATCTGCTAGAAATATGTAGTAGCTTGTGTTTAGATCAAATCTATTCTTAACCCCAGGAAGGATAATGTTTCTTCTGAAAGAACACTGCATAACACCATCCTCCAATCTCCATGCCATATCCTCAAGAGTGTCCTACAAACACATACAATCGGTCTTCTCAGCACGTTCCAAAGATGTGATCAAAATCCTGACCTGCTCAATTTCCTTTTTCTAAGATCCCCTGTGCGTGTTTTGTCTGCAGTGTCATTGTTTTTCCACTTCCTCTTTGAAAGGAGTACAAAGAAATATTTTCTCCCAGTTTATTTGTCTTTATTCCACTTGGCAAAAATATTATTTTTACTCGGAGTCAAAACCTCACAATTCCTCTACCCAGGTTAGAAACTTTGGCAGATGTACTAACTATGTCTGGCCACTAACACACAATCAAAAACACTGAAGAAACAATTAGCAATTAAAACCTTAGAGGCCAAAAGGCAACATGCAACTGGGGAAAAGTCCCATCCCACCTATGGGAGTCAACCCCATAGGAAAGCTGTGCAGAGAACATGACATGTCATTAGGTGACAGCAACTGCTCGTTTGCTTGTCAACCACCCTGTGAAAAAGCACCTCTTTACCAGAAATAGGCCATCTTTGGCACAGAGGCCAACAAGGGGCACTTATGACAACTGCCCAAGGCACTGAACCAGTCTCTACCATATGCTCCTCTTC
Source organism: Rhinolophus sinicus (assembly GCF_057876585.1). Classification (NCBI taxonomy): domain Eukaryota; kingdom Metazoa; phylum Chordata; class Mammalia; order Chiroptera; family Rhinolophidae; genus Rhinolophus; species Rhinolophus sinicus. Next base: position 36,609,301 of record NC_142507.1, read on the forward strand.
CTCACTAGGTAAGTGAAATTCTTTGTTACCCAGCTCCCAAAAAGTGGTGAAGGGATTATGAAATACAAGTTGGTAGCTACAAAATAGTCAAGGGAATGAAAAGTACAGCATAGAGAATAGAGTCAGTAGTGTTGCAACAAGAATGTATGGTGCCAGGTGGGTACTGGACTCATCGGGATCACTGCAAAAATTACATAAATTTTATAAATTATAAAACATCTGAAACTAATATAAAATAATACTGCATGTTAACTGTAACTGAAAAAAATTAATAATTAAAAAAATTATTTGTATCACTAACATAAATCTGTTCTTAAAAATCTGTCTGCAGCTTTTGAAAAGGGGCCAATGCTTTGACCATCTTAATAAACCATAAAATATTTTTTGTAAGATGCAACAATTCAGCTTTTCAAACAAGAAACTTGTCTTGTGCTTTCTAAAGTACAGACAAGAGGAATTGCTAGTCAAAGGATAGAGGGTTGCAGGTATGTAGGATGAATACGTCTAGAGATCTAATGCACAGCGTGATGACGATAGTTAATAATACAGCATTGTGTACTGGAAATTTGCTGAGTATATTTCTCATATGTTCTCATCACACACAAAGAAGGTAATTATGTGAGGAAATGAATATATTAATTAGCTTGATGATAGTAATGTATGTGCACATCAAAACATACTGCACACCTTAAATATATATATAATTTTACCAAATACGTATGGTAAAAAAAATAAAGGGCAGACGTTTTTCCCAGCGTCTTGTGAGAGGAACTGTGCTGCCAGGCTCCTGCTCAGGCCTGCTGCTAACTGCGGACGGGAGGCTACCTTGCAGCATGGCCATGCCACTATCAGCCACACAGCCAGAGCTGGACAGGCCAGGGAGAGGTCAGAGGTCCCCTGAATTCTCACACCTACCCTGGAGTCCATCACAGGGTGACTTCGCCCCGTCAAGTGGGAAGGTTGTATGTTCACAGTCTGACCTTCATGAATACATACATAAGCGTCATCATCACCCTGAAAAACAATTGCAAATGAGAAAAGTCCACAGGAGTTTCAACATTTTATTTTTTTTTAAGTCCCTAATGAAATCACATAGGACTTGATGCTTTTAAAACATAATTTACTGACAATCTTAAGTGATACTACGAATTTTAGAGAATTGGCTATCCAGTTTATTAATAAAAATAATTGTTATAATATGAAAGCAATATAATTTCAGTGTAAAAGGAGAAAAAATCCGAATATAAGATGATTAAATGCCCAGAAACCCATCATCAATTGAACACCACTATTAACACTTTCATATATATTCATCCAAATCTATTTGTATTTATACCTATTTTTTTTCTCCCCAAATGGGAAAATATAGTTGTTACCTTTTTTCACTTAACTTATCATGAACATTGTTCTGGATATTTATTTGTAAATAAATATCTATGTTATAAATTTTCATGACTGTGAAGGCACTACATTACATTGGATTTTAAGGGTTTTAACTTTTGAGATGGAAGACACTGTAACCAAATATTGCTAATGTACACACTCTGTAAATTTATTATTACATATTGAGACCAAACTGAGCTCGAGACATTCTTTGTCAGTCTAATTCTTATTTATTCTTTAGTCTCTCCTATTCCTTAACGCTGAAAACTTAGATCTTATTGTAAGTGACTATCAGAGGGCAGACTTCATCTTCAAAGTACATGGTACCATTTTAGGGGTGATACAAATGAATAATCTGGATTATAAATTGTTGTGCATAATTTTGGTTGTTTTGCCTATCTTAAATCGTTCTCTACAAACTAACAAGGTCTTTTATGTGCTTTAGTTGCTAACCTCCTTAAACAAGATCCAAGACTAACCAGTTATAATAAATTTCTATTCTAATACGTTTTAAATTTATTTTTTAAAGTTCCACTTTTAAGAACTCTCAAGTACATAACCTTAGCAAAACAATTATTCACTGTTACACATCTTATGTTTAACTCCGAATCAGCCTCATTCAAGATAAGAAATTTGGAGTCGTTATGATTTAAACCAGAAATCGACAAACCATGGCATAGAGACCAAAATCAGCTTGACGCCTGTTTTTGTACAAGCCACAGGCTGAGAATGGTGTTTACATATCTACGTGTTTCTTTCTTTATTAAGAGAAGAAGAATATTTTCTTACGACAAGTAAAAACATATGAAACCCAAATTTCAGTGTCCATAAATACAGTTTTATTGGCACAGAGCCACACCTATTTATTTATGGATTGTCTATAGCTGCTTTAGCACTACGACAAAAGCTGAGTGGTTGTAACAAAGACCATATGGCACACAAATTTTAAAGTAGTTACTATCTGGACATTTACAGAAAAAAAGTTTGCTGATCTCTGATTTAAACAATATGTGTTTTCTAAAATAACTATTAATATCCTCAATCAGCCATAATAATTCTTTTATATACTCCTAAGTCAATCTATACACGAACACACACACAGAAAAAGAGAGAGACGGATAAAGTGGGAAATGCAGGTGAAAGGCTTATGGTGTTTCGTGTGGTATTCTTTGCAATTTCATGTAAGTTTAAAACTTTTCAAAACAAAAAGCTAGGGGTGGGTAGGAGGAAGAAGGACCTGGGAGGTGAATAAAAGGGAGGAATCTAAGTCACAACCAAAATTTTCCTGAACACCAGAAAAGATGGTGGCAGTAACCAATGAGATACTCTGTAAGTTGCCTGGGACAGTATCTGAAAAGAAGCAAGAAATCAATAGTGGTTCCTGCTTTTTTATTATTGTTCCTGATCACCAAGAAATGGGGAACAGAGAGGACATCAGGGGGTAAGATAAGTTCAGTTTTATAGATGATGGTTTGTGTCGTCCAGGAACACTCACTCTTCTAGACAAGACCAGCCAGAACCTGGACACCCCAATCTGGAGTACAAGAGAGTTCAGGACTGGGAACATTCCAGAATTTGAGTGTTGAGAAATTATTTATTGAACAAGAGGATACCGGGTAGGGGAAGGAAGAGAACAGAAGCTAATATAGTGTATGTACTTGATATATTTTATATCATTTAACAAAGTATCTGAGATGGAAAAGATGTACTATAGTCTTTGAAATTCAGCTAAAATTCAGACATTAGCAAGTCACTGTTAGCAAAAAGATGAGAAATTATATTTTTCATCAATTTTAATGATGAAGTCTGATATCAAAACAATTGCTATTTAAGCTATAAGCCAAATTGAAAAAAGATAATCTAGGTTATTTAATCAGTATTTATGTTATCTTCTTCAGTATTTAAATTTATATTACATACTGAAAAGAAATTGCATGTCATAAAAATAGCCTAAAAATTTTAAAATAACCAAAAATAGAAATAGCCACTTTAAAAATATATTTTAAGGATAATTTACTTCCCCCAATTTAAGCTAACAGATGTACAGTTTATTTTAATCTTTCAATAGAATTGCTCTGTAAATCAACTGCACCTGCATAATTAAGACGTTTTTAGAAACATTTTTGATGAGTACTATACCAGAAACCTAAGTAAGATAAATACACCTTGAATTAGAGATAAATGCTGTTATGGCATCTATGCCTACAACGTAGAACACAAATAACTGGTCTACTTGTAGGCTCCTCATCACCACACTCAAAACAATAGTGTCTTTTCCTCTTGCTGACAAGACTTCACATGACTGGAAAAAGGAAATGTGCTAGCATACTACTGCATGAAGTTTGGCTAAAAAGAGACTGGAATGTCTTCTTTTTAAGTGACTAGAACACATAGCTAAATGAATACTGTACCTTAGAGATGAACCTTATTGAAACTACACACTTGTTCCAACAAGGCTACCATTGTTAATCCTTGTTGGATTCAGCTTCAGAACTTTCTCATAGCCAGTTCCAACACATTCACACAACAAGCACTACCACCATCTTTTCTTATTGCTTTACAGTCGTCACATTTTATTTTCAACCCAGCCTCATTACCTACCTATGCACCCAACTTGGTTAACTTTTGGCAGAACTGAGAATACCCAAAAGAATATGCTACAGGTCTGTCATGCAGGGTCTCAGCTCCCGCTCCCTGCACAAGAACGCAGGATATGATGAGGCCAAAAAGGAACACCCACGGAGACATAGATAGGGGAGTCATACCACTATAGTCTCGCTGGCGGCTGGGTTGGAGACACAGGCAGCAGGAGCCACACGATCCACAACCTGCTGTCCGCTTCTCTGCCAACCAACCTCACTTGCTAACTGCAATCCATCGTGCTAACTGAAATCCATTCTTGCCAGCTTAGCCACGGCAGTTATATCAGCGGCTAATGGCTAACTGGTTACAGCTGATGACCAACTAGTCACAGCTGATGGCCATCTCCTACCCAAGCCAGCACCTTTCCAAGAGAGGCCTAGCGCCTGGAAACTGCTCTCCTGGCTCTGTCCCCACAAGGTCTGATGGTAATTACAAAAGGGAAATGAGGAGCATGATTTGAACAATCGCAACATCGGTTGAACAAGAATGAAATTTCCCAGCTTTAAAAGGAAAAGAATTATAATTTTTATATGATATTTTTAAAGTATATGGCATAGTTTATATCTCATGGATTTAAGTATGTCATTTATTTAATGAAAGAGGGTAACAAGTGCATTCTAGAACAATATAGTAAAACACGTAGGTCATAGGCATATATTGCAATGTCACCACCCACCAAAAGAGTCATACCTGGCTTCCTGCAATACTTGCAACCAGAGTACAAGAACCAACGTGATCCGAGTGCACTTTTAGGGGAAATATTAGTTCTTCTATCACAGAATCTCAGAGTTCTTTTTCTTTTTTTGATATGTGACCCCCGAAAGAAGTGATGTTAAGTTTAAACCTGACAGGAAGAAAACTCTCAAGAAAAGACTGCTTGCCTGTGCTCGTGTGGAGGGTAAGAGGCTTTCTCCTTGTGGTCATCCCCGCCCCCCACAGCCAACTCTGCGTGGACAGGACTGACACAGGTCCTGGCCACAATACCTTCATCCTCGGCCCGGGGAAATCAGGATGTTATGCAGCACTCTGCTCTTCCGCACCACAGCACAAGGCTGCCACCTACAGAATCATGTCATCCATTCAGCACTACCCAGGGAGAAAGAGGATCAGCTTAACACAAGCCTGCCTTCTGCAGATCAGAGAAAGGTGCCTACTGATAAAGAATACATTTGTGACTGGACACTCCAGGTTTAATTTCCTGTTTGGGAAAGGCACCTATGACTACCAAAATGGGGCCAACAAGAGTAGCAACCCATGCTTTCATTGTTGGCCACTTGAGAAAACAACTTAGGGGCTGGAAAGTATCACAAACAACATGAGACTTTATGCAGAGCACTTTTTTTTAAAACTGCACTTCCTGCTTTACTACAGAAAGATAGACAGAGATAGACAGAAAGATAAAGTGGCAAATCTACTGGAAATAAAACGGTTTTCCTAACTTTCCTTAGGACTGTCTATTCTTAGAGGTATGTAATTGCCCAACTGTTAAAAACATGAAGCACTCAAAGGTGTTTAATTTAGAATCTGTTCTGTTACTCTGCCCTTCCCTTCCCATTTCCCCCACCCCCTTAAGTGTGATAATTTGATTCTGGAACAAACAGCTAAACTGCCATTGATTAGAGCTCACTCCAGTGACTCTCCTTTCATTACCCCTTATATAAATGAGAAGTACAAACCATCCATCGGTCGTGAGAAAACGCAAAGGATAAATAGCCTTTACTGGGACCACTCATTTCAACCATCACTGATTGGTCATCTCGAGTGAAGGACAGGAAGACACAGGCACGCTCCTTCTCTGGGTCACAGTTCAAAGGGCTCCGAACACAGAACTTCTTGTTCCCACAATCTGAAGCACTGAACTAGAAAAATGACAGGGGGAGAAAAGTCTTAATTATCAAACAAGCAGTTCATTTCCAATGACAGAAGAGCCACTACCTTGAAGGACAGGTTTTAACGAGAATAACTTTTCATAATGAGGATTCAAATAAGGGAAGAAAAAACATGTCACAAATTAGAAATGATGAGAGCAGTAGTTAGGTTGTGAACTTTTAAACTTCATTAATTTTAATTAAAATTTGGAAGGCACATTAGTTGAACTATAATTGTGCCCAAGTATTAAAGTCTCTTTAGTACACAAAATATTTCACATTAATTATGTTCTGGAGCAAAGTTTCCGGTAAATTTGAGAAACTTTTTAGGGCATATTTAAGTCCGCATTGACATTCTTGCCTAAAGGGTATTCTCTAGTTTTCAGAGGTAGAAATTTAAAAAGCAAACAAACAAACCTTTACCAAGATTTTATATTTATATCCTGGACTCCTTCCAGAATTTAGTTGAAATTTGATATTAAAGTAATATAAGAAAGGGTTACTCCAATATATTCTACCACTTCAAATAACAGTAATAACAATTTACTGGGCAGAAACAAGAACAATATATAATGACTTAATTTAGGACTTTTTGGTATGCCAAATAAAAGGAAGAGTATCCAAAAATGTCAGCTCTACAATTTGACAAAGCAAATGAGCAGGCATCCTGTTAGAAAGGTCCGTGACATTACATTTCAGAACAGAACTAAACATTACTTTACATACCTAGATGTAATAGGAACTGTATAAAAAAACCTCTCATTTCTTATTCTATTCTAGTTCAGGCCACCAAATGTATGGGGGTTCTTCTCACACTAAGCTATTCTGCAATTCTCTGTGGACACCAACTGGGTGTCCTATAACTCAATTCCATTCCAACAGTATCTACCTGAAGTTAGTGTCAGATCCCACAAGTTAAGGGCTCAGTCCCACGAAACTGCACCCACTTCAGATGCCAATCGCAAGTCCCAAGTTATCATTTGTACTTCTGACTGATCAGCCATAAATGAGATATTCCTACAACACCCTCCTTGGGTTTGATAATATACTAGAATGACTCACAGCACTGAGGAGAACAGTTTACTTACTAAATTACCAGTTTATTATGAAAGGATACAACTGCGGAATAGCCAGATGCATGGGGTCCATGGGGAAAAGGTGCACGGGGTAAGGTATGTGGGAAGGGGTGTGGAGCTTCCATGACCTCTCTCAGACTCCACTCTCCTAGCACCTCCACGGGTTCAGTGACCCAGCTCTCTGACCCCCATACTTTGGAATTTTCATGGAGTCTTCATCATGTAGGCATGATGGATTTTTAACTCAATTTTCATTACCTCTTCCCTCTCTGGAGAATGAGGTGTGGAACTGAAAGTTCTCAACTTCTAATCATAGACTGCTCTTTCTGGTGACCAGCCCCATCCAGGAATCCACCAAGAATCACCTCATTAGAACAAAATATGTTCATAACCCAAGAAATTCCGAGAGATTTAGGATCTCTGTGTCAGACACTCCTATCAATCAGAAAATCAAAAGCTTTTAGGAGCTCTGTATCAGGAACTAGGGCCAAAGGCCAAATATTAGCAGGAACTGGGATACACATACATACACACACACACACACACACACACACACACACACACACACACACAAGAGGTCTGACAATTAAGTTCCGGAACTTGTTGCAACGATGTTGCTAACTTTTTCTAATATCAGAGGGGTTATTCATTATGAATTTGTACCAACTGGACAAACACTTAACCAAGTTTATTATTTGGAAGTGCTGAAAAGGCTGCGTGAAAAAGTTAGATGAAAACAACCTGAACTTTTAGCCAACACTTCATGGCTCTTCCATCACAACAATGCACCAGCTCACACGGCACTGTCTGTGAGGGAATTTTTAGCCAATAAACAAATAACTGTATTGGAACACCCTCGCTACTCACCTGATCTGGCCTCCAGTGACTTCTTTCTTTACACAAAGATAAAGGAAATATTGAAAGGAAGACATTTTGATGACATTCAGGACATGAAGGGTAATAACGATGACAGCTCTGATGACCACTCCAGAAAAAGAGATCCAAAATTGCTTTGAAGGGTGGACTAGGCACTGGCGTCAGTGCATAGCTTCCCAACGGAAGTACTTCAAAGGTGACCATAGTGATATTCAGCAATGAGGTATGTAGCACTCTTTCTAGGATGAGTTCGTGAACTTAATTGTCCGATCTCGTATTTCATATTATTTCACAGGAACATAAAGAGAAAGCATAGTAGAGTGGAGAACAAGCCACTGGGAACTAGGACACTTGAGTTTTGGTCTCTGCTCTCCCCTTGACTCCATCACGTCTGCTAAAGAACTTAATTCTCCCAGGATCCCATTACCTTCAATTCTATAACAGGGACCGAACAAAATCGACCTGAGGTCTCTTCTAGCTCTACAAACACTATAATCCTATGACTCTGAATGCACCTCTCTACAATTAATGATTAGAAGTTTGGCATAGGGATACAATAAACACTCCAACAAGAGCTAATAATGCCTTTTATGTGAAAAAGATGGAAAAATAACAATCTTGTCAACAGGTTCCTACTGGGAAGCTCAGATTCACACTGACTATTTACTCCCCTAAAGCAACTTTTAAATAAATAAATACTAAGACTAAGTAAATTACGAACTAGTGCACATCATAGATCTAAATGTATGGGCAAATAAAAGTACATTTATAATAACGTAATCAAATATAATTGCAAAATGTAGAAGAAAAGGAAAACAAAATGAGACATTACACAGAAGTACAATTGTTTTACTTGGTCTTCTCTAAGAGAGCAGAGTATAAAAAAGATAAGGGAAGGAAAAGAAAAAAGGAAATAATATTTATTGAATATCTATTAAGTGCAAAGCAGTTATAAACCTTATATTCATTATACCGCTTAATTCTCATAGTGATAAGAGTTAGGTATTATTCTCATTTTATAGTTGAAGAAACTGAGACTTTGAGAATTAAATAATTTGTCCAAAGTCACACAGAAAGTAGACAACTCAGAATTCAGGCACAAGTTTATTCTTTCAGCTGTAATAATTTGCTTTAAGATATTTTTCATTACATTCACTTCTGAATAAGTCAAATTTATCAGAACTGCCTTCAGTAAAACCTTTCTAATGTTTCTAATATGCATTACCCTTTCCAAGATATGTTTTCTTAATCATAATTCTTCTGAATCAGAGGGCCTACATGAATTTTACCTGACGAGCTTGCAAGAGTTTCTGTATTCCAGCACATCGAAATCCTCAATACTCACTGGCCTTAATGAAATAAGATCTAAAAGTATACTACCATTTCAAGATTCTGTTCCAAATCTTGTCTAAATTTAGCTTAAGCTCGCTCTCCATGTTTTATATTTGGTGATGGAAAGAAAAGAAAGAGAAAGAGAGAACAGAGACAGAGAGAGAAGTAAGGGGGAGGGGGAGACAGAGGGAGAGAGGGAGGAAGTTGCTGCTGCTCCATCAGATTTATTTTCAAATGGAAACATATCCACTGCTGGTATAGACTACGTGTCAATGTCATAACCACGCCTTAAACATGCCGGGTCTTGCACTCCCTCTAGTCTAACGTTTAAGTCATACTGTTGCAACAATGACTTCCTTCAGATTTCCTGCAGGAAACCCAAAAACTTGCTACCCCAACTCCATACAGCTGCTTCTCCACACACTTCACCAAGCATAGAACCACAATTTCTAAGGAAGTTGTTATTTTAGATTGCATTTAGTAAAACCATAAATATGTTACTTACTGATTTGGTTAAATGGGAGACTGGAGGTAACGTTGACAAAGGTGCCACTGTACCTTCAGGTGTTGTAAAAGGCAGTGCATTTGGTTGCGAAATTACAGGACCAGGAATCTTCACCCAGTATGTTTTATACTTCTCAACAACCGTGACTCTGAAATGAAATACAGAACGCTGATTGTGGCCCATCAAAACTTTAGAGGGGAAAGAAAAAAATGAAGTAGGGACACGACTTAATAGTGCCTACCAGTGCTAGTTATGTCTGAGGCAAATCTCTAATGACTCTCTTCCGCACCATCATTAAATGAACTTTTATTGCACCGTACACATGCCCTAACTCTCTCGCGCTCTCTCTTCTCTTTTTTTCTTACTTGTTTTTGGGCATATTCATGATGCCAGACCTAGAGACTAAACCACACTGATTTCTATTCTCTGACATATAAAGAATATACTACTACTACTTGCTTCATAGTGCTCTGTTCAAAGGGCATAAGTCACCAAATTTCCAGACTGAAACAGGAGCAAATCTTTAAAAGTATTAGCCCAAAAACCCTAAAGGCTCAAGTATTAATTGTGACTCTTATTAGTATGATGGTAACGCAATACTCCATTCACTCAACAAACGTCTATTAAATGCCTACAAGGTGTCAGGTCCTGTGTTACATACTGGGTATACACTGGTGAAGAAACCAACACAACAAGCCAAACAACTGTTTACATCACTAAGGTGGTATTACTACTAGACCAAACCTCTTCTATATAGGTGAATGTCCAATAGGTTTTAAAAATTATACAGACCATTATTGTTTAAATTACACTAGTTACAAGGTTGTTAACTCTTCTTTCTACTCACAGAAACTGTATGTGATTCGGGGCACTGTTTGGAGCATTCCAGTAGACTTTAAGTTCTGTTTTTTTGTGTGGATTTGTGTGACTCACAGCTGATCCCTGAAATAAAATGGAAAAGAACTATCATTCAGTCACTCAATAGCTTGGCATGGCTGGAACTATCACTTTGCAAAGTAATTTATTATTACATGACCTTGACATTCTGGTGAAGACTGTTTTATTTAGAACAGGGATTCATGTACTCAATAAATGCATGTTGACTGATTGACACTATATTAGCAGTTGGCTCTGTGAATAAATTAGAGTCAGCAGAAATTTAAGAACTAAAGAGAGTTATGAACATTGGGTGTGTTAATGCTATATAGACCTGCATGTTATTTCACTTATACTATAAATGTATATCCCTTCCATTAATAGATGCAAATAATACGCAGAGGATTCATCAAAAGAAATTCCTGCCCCCAAATGTGTTGCGTTGTATTTTAGTAATTCCTTTCTCTTGAACAATCTTATTTCCCACTTTCATTCATCAGGCAAATTCCTACTCATTCTTACTCGAAATGAGTAGAAGATGATGGCCAAGCTTTAGGATCATGTCCTCCCAAAAGCTCTCTCTCAATTCCCCCCAACCTGTGTGCACCCCTGCTATACTTCCCACCTCATCCTGTGTGTGCTTCTAATCCAAGTCATCACATTGTTCCACTCATGTGTCTATCTTATATCCATATACCCTATCTATGTGCCATGTCACCTGTCCACATGTTTTACTTATGTGTAAGGCTATGAGCTGTTCCAGTCTTGTTCACCACCCAAGATAGTAAATGTTTATTAAATTAATGAATGAATGAATGAATGAATGGACAAAAATTAGACTTTGTCGCATTCTAGAACTCTATCTTCAATATTTACACCCTTCAGAAATCAATATGATAAAAAAGTCAATATTATATAAAATATCAAATACTAGAAACTCTTCAAGCTACTGTCCTACCTTTCTTAAGATGCTGATGTGTAAAAATATATAATTGCCAGTAGTAAAATTAGGGGGAAAGTTGGACTGCTGCAAATCTATTTAGATGTCTGCAGTACATGTCTAGCTTGCAAACACCACCCCATAGTGAAAAGACCCATGGAAACTAACAGAAATCTGTTTCAAACTAAACACAAACCTGTATATCTTCACAGGTCAGAATCTGTGACATTTGACTGTCGATCAATGTGAAGGAGCCAATAGGAGGGCCACTCAGAGCCTCAGCATCACGTGCTTCTAAGAGAAAGCCTTTAAATTCTGGACCAGATAAAGTAACTGAGAAACAGACAAAAAGATAATTTAAGAGATTTAGCAACATCCCAAAAGGAAACTGTTCAGAGGAGGCACAATCAGAGTTATGTAGAATCGGGTGTTCATACAAAAAACTTCCTCAGGAGAGAAAACAGTAGAAATCATCCTAAAAACAAAGTTCTAAACTATGTTCCATAGGACATCCACTCCGTGAGATGTTAATAGCCATTCCACAGCAGAAAAAAAGGTAGGCAATGGTCAGGGGGTGATCCATGGGGGCAAATTAGTTTGGAAAATGCTGGATAAAAGTAATTATTTCTTTACTGCAAATTTTACTGTGCACTATGAAACTCTAAGAGATATATTATATGTAACAGATTGCTTGTATTTTCCATGTACTCTTTTTGTTAGAGAGTACCTATCAATATTTTCCATTTCTAGAGTTGCAGAAAATACAATTTAAATAATAAAATACTTTTATAGATACACCTTTGTCAGCCTACATTTTGTCAAGAGAATGGGGGAAACATAAAATTACACTTTATCAAGAAAAATAAGGGTCGGGCGTTTGGATGGCTCAGTTGGTTAGAGTGCAAGCTCTCAACAAGAAGGTTGCCAGTTCAATTCCTGCATGGGATGGTGGGTTGCGGCCCGGCAACTAAGATTGAAAACGGCAACTGGACTTGGAGCTGAGCTGCACCCTCCACAACTAGACTGAAGGACAATGACTTGAGTTGGAGCTGATGGGTCCCAGAAAAACACTGTTCCTCAATAAAAATAAAAAAAATTAAAAACTTAAAAAAGAAAAGAGTTTATTATATCTTAAACCAGATAAAATAAATTTTATTTTCCTTTTCTATTGAGTTAATAGTACTGCTAATGAAGATACATTAAATAACAATAAAAACATATTTTAAAACCTGTTCTGAACGGTAGATATATCATTTAAGTAATATAGTCATCTGCAGTAAACACAAAAATGGGAAGATGATGGCATCTTACTATAATAGGTGAAGAGATTTGACTGAAATTGTATAACTCCAATAGTAATAAAAATTCAACTTACAGTAAAAGAATAAAAGTCACAGTGTCAATAGTTAGGCCCGGTACAGTACCTTTGATCTGATCTCCTGATGTGAATGTCATCTGGCTCACTGAAATATTGTGAATAGGATCAGTGCGTGGGATATGACCATGTTCGGGAACCATTCCATGGCACGACTTTGCTACTTTTCCATTGGGATAATTAGCTACAGAGCTGAGGTGCGACAGAAGTATGAAGGCACCAACGGTAAACCCAGGAACTGCCATCTCAAAAAGAAGATTAAAAACACATTATTTTCAGATGTAACTAATAAAATATAAAAGCTTTCATACCACAGGACAGTAATTTTAGAGAATAATTCTAGAGAATTACTTGTTTTCAGTAATCAGCTAACCATATTCTCAGAAATATGTAATTTTAAAAATGTGATATGTGAAGTCCGACCTGAATTTGAATCTCAGCTCTACCAATTACCAATTGTGAGACTTTAATCAAATCTCCTTAAGCCTCCACTTCCTTACTTGAAAAATGAGGAAACTAAGACCTTCCTTTCAGAGTTGTTTTCATAAAATGAAGATACAGCTAAAAGTCTGATAAGGAAGATAATAAACATTAGCTTTCATTATTATGGTTGGGGAATAATAATCTAATCCAATTAAAACAAAAGGTTTTATTCCACTTCATCCTAGAAAGCTTAAAAAACAAATAAGAGATGTTTCTTCTGGATTTAAATATCACCTGAATAAGTCTCTGAAACAAATCCTCCCTACTTGTCATTAAACTAAAACTAATCTTTTTTTTTTTTTGCCATTAAACTAATCTTGATGACAGGGTAGATAAATAATTTGCAATACTGAAAACTGAGGGAAACAAACAACCAATTGCAAAAGACAATATTTCTATTACCTACAGCCCAAATACTTCTGATTTAAGAAACACAGTTGTCAACCCAAGCAATTTTCTTCCTCTCATCTAGTTTATCCATCTCTTACCATCTGCCTAATAGGAAACCAGCTGCTTTATGTAGTCCCACCCTCTTCGAGCCCAGATCTACCACTTCATTTCGTGCACATGTTTAAAACCTGTAACTCAGAGTATATAACAAGCTAGAGATAAATAGGCAGGGACACGGTACGTGGCAGTAAATAAAGTCAGCACTGTGGACAGGCTGCCAATGGGAAGAGCCCAAGAAGTTCATTCTCCATAGAAATGGGGTTTCCTATATCATAGATCTGGTTAGCGACGAAAGAAAAGCACCCTTAGAATCATTAGAATAAATTATCCTTTTACAGTCATGTACATTACAAACAAATCCCACCTTGGAGCAGAGCTAAACTACAGGAGTTCTGGCATGACACCAGGAATTATGCTGAGCGCTACACACAACCAGCCCTGCACCTTACACCAGTAGCTACAGCAAGTAGAGAGCGTAAGATCTAATGTACTGTGTACAGTATATCCCTTTCTTTTATCAAGCACTGAAGCCAGGTAGAATTTTTCCCATTTAAGGATAAGCAAGAGGAACAAAAGAACCAATCAAGTGCTTCGGAAAAAAATCAATAGCATAAGAGAAACACAATATTTCTCCATAGACTCCAAGGAAAAGCATACCTTTGAAAATAGTTAATTACTATAGGAAACAGTATTTAAGGAAATAAATGCTAAAGAGTAGAGCACTAGGAAAATTTTTCTATCAAACATAGCTTTCAGGTCCCTTTGTTGGGGGCAGATCTGCTTTTAGGACCAAGCAAGATTTAATAGAGAAGATCAAAGTCATAATTTTAACCATGTGACTTTGGCCAAGTTATTAAGATTAAATGCCGCAATGTGCCACTCCCCTACAGGATGATTACTGTGGGAAGAGTTAGTTCAGTTTAACAAATACTTTCTTGGCACTGACTTCCTGTCAGGTGAAAGTGAAAACAAGACTTGATTTCTAGTCTCTGCTATGCACTAAGGAGATAAATAGCATCAATCAAGTCACTTAATCTCTATTTCAGTTTCTTTATTTGCAAAATATAGTGGGTGAAGCAGAATAAATTTAAGGCCACCTTCCACCTTAATATTATGATATTAGGAAAGCAAAGTGGAAACACATATTGGGAATTATTAGAGCAAGAACTATAAGACAACAAAAGGAAGTGACTAAGACACAACCACCTGTCATTCACTAGGCAAATAATAAACTCAGTCAGAGAGGAAAGCAAATAATAGCAGTTTCTTTTTTCTTGGGCAGATGCTGACCATGCAAGGTGAAGTTAGTTCTAGTTTCATTACAGTGGCTAATGACGGTTTTCCAGTTGATGATTTCAGGACCAACATTTTTTCAAACTAATACATTAATTCATTAGCCAACTTATGCCAATAAAATATGGGATATGGATAATGAGCTATAAGTTACAAGAAAAATTCCCACCAATTTTGTATGATTTTTTAACCAGTTTTTAATATTAACATTCTACCATGGATATAAATATAGAGAATGGAACAAAGGACATCATAACTTGCATTTTGTCATCCCAGGTGAAAGATAGATCTATTCATCCAAAAGATTAAAAGAGAGGTAATCCTGATTCTCTAACTGAAATATTCCCAAATCTGATGAAATGTATAGTTTTCTTTCTTGCCTGGAAGACAGACACTTAGTAAAAAGCTATAATGACTGCTTATACCATGTTCTACATATATTTCACACAAAGACAAGATTTCAAAACAAATGTATTCTTTACTACTTAAATACCAAATCCTTGTACATGGTTGAATACGAAATCTGACAATTAAGTTTGCGAACTTATTGCAATGATGTTGCTAACCTTTTTTTGATATCAGAGGGATTATTCATTATGAATTTGTACCAACTGGACAGTTAACCAAGTTTACTGTTAAGTTGGTGCAAAAGTAATTGCGGTTTTTGCAATTATTTTTAACCTTTTAAACCGCAATTACTTTTGCACCAACCTAACATTTGTAAATACTGAAAAAAAAAGTTAGACAACCTAAACTTTTCGCCAACAATTCATGGCTCTTGCATCACGACAATGCACCAGCTCACACGGTACTGTCTGTGAGGGAGTTTTTAGCCAGTAAACAAATAGCTGTATTGGAACATCCTCCCTACTCACCTGATCTGGCCCCCAATGATTTCTTTCTTTACCTGAAGATAAAGGAAATATTAAAAGGAAGACATTTTGGGCCGACCCAGTGGCTCAGGCAATTGGAGTTGCGTGCTCCTAACACTGAAAGCTGCCAGTTCAATTCCCATATGGGCCAATGGGCTCTCAACCACAAGGTTGCCTGTTCGATTCCTCGACTCCCGCAAGGGATGGTGGGCTGTGCCCCCTGCAACTAACAACTGGTGCTGAGCTGCGCCCTCCACAACTAAGATTGAAAAGACAACAGTTTGACTTGAAAAAAGCCCTGGAAGTACACACTGTTCCCCAAAAAAGTCCTGTTAAAAAAAAAAAGAAGAAAGGAAGACATTTTGATGACATTCAAGACCTCAAGGATCATACGATGACAGTTCTGATGGCCATTCCAGTAAAAGAGTTCTAAAATTGTTTTGAAGGGTGGACTAGGCACTGGCGTTGGTGCCTAGCTTCCCAAAGGGAGTACTTTGAAGGTGACCGTAGTCATATTCAGCAATGAAGTATGTAGCACTTTTTTTAGGATGAGTTCGTGAACTTAATTGTCCGACCTCATATGTATTATCATAATTGTGGACCACAGAGGCAAGTGATATTATTTAAGACAGCATATATATTACAACAAAGTAAAATTCAAATAAAATTTGAAAAATATTTAGATGTAAGAAAAAGGAGGATTATTTAATTATGGATTTTTTAAATAAATAGGTTATTAAATCTCTTTTTATTGTGTAACTCCAAGAACATGTGAGAAAAATAAAAAATGAAGGAAAGCACAGCTTTTAAAACCATGTCAGATGATTAAGCTAGCAAATAACTAATCAAGTCTTGTTATATTGTATTAAAGTTCTAGCTCTTAATGTTAAGTCATTTATTTTAAATTAAGGCATCAAAGGAGTTCAAAAGTTAACATGAGCACAAAAAATTGTGGGAACTCAGCCCCGTAACACTTACTCTACACACTACCCAAGATGTGAGTGTAAGCACACGCTGAGTAGGTATGAAGTAACAAGTTTTTCTTAACTGTGAATAATGAGCCTCAAAAAAAGCAAAAACTTAACCAAAGGAGTTCACTAGAAAATATCTAAATAATTTGGAAAAGGATTTTCTTTGTTGTTATATGCAGTGAGTTTAATTTTTTACCATATCCAAAGTAATATGTTTACATTAGAACCAAAAAAAACATTTCAAGAGACATTATTTACACTTACCATACTTAATAAACTCATATATTTCTTATTCCTTCCCTTTTTTAATGCTGGTTACAACCAAAACATTGCCTTACAGTATATGTAGACGATTAAGTTTCAGCTTTGAATCAAGTTCTAAATTAGGAGTAGCAAGGATTTCAGTAAAAAAAAGGAGTTCTCAGAACTAAAGAAGAAACAAACAAGCTAAGGAATGGAGAGGATTTTGGAGATAGGAGATGGATTTAGCCAATGAAAAATGTCTTATTCTTTCTTATTCCCTTTGTAAGCCTAAACAAAAACTATAAATATGACAAATAAATTAGGAGTCTCGCAGTGACCTTCTGTATGAGAAAAAAATTTTTATGAACCATAATATAAAAACGCTGCAATCCCTAAAAGCATTTGAATGTTCCTTTCAAAATTTCCATCAACTACATTCTACAATGTTCAAGGTAAATAATTATTTCTTACTGAATACTGTTTTCATTTTATTTTATTACTAGAATTACAATGGCATTATTTTAGTTTGCTACAAGTATAAATATTTCAATTAATTTATGAATTAAACATGCTTTTCCTTCTAGGCTTTTGGTCTAGAAACAGAACCTCCATTTATAATATTGCTTCTATTGTGAGGAATAAAGAAATAAAATGGTGTCACTATAGACAAGCAGCTAAATTTTAAAAATCAAGTAGGGTGAAGTATGAAAAAACATTCTATTCCTGTTTTAACATGCCTGGGAACTTAAACATTTGAACTTTCCAGTGCTGCAGCAATGCCTGTATATATATAAACTTCTGTATTACCGTCTGATTACCCGCTGAAGTACTAAGGAAAGAATGTTCACGTATCCAGACCACCTATCATCTAGAAAATAATCCAGATGCTAAGAAATGCAGGACTGATTTTTCTCAAGAATGTACTTGTTACAATACTAACCCTCAGCTTTTCTTACTTCTTCTGAACACACTGGGTATTGCCTAGTTGTATTTCTGGTTAGCAAACCCTAAGACCCTTGAATAAATCTTTATCATTTATTTCTAACCAAATACTCCTTCACTTACACTCAGTAAACAACTGGAAAATAAAATTGAAATTCCAAGCTGAATTAGAAATGAATTTTGGGACACAGCACATATGTAAGGTCACCATTTCATCTAAACCTGGGGCAAACCTGTTGGGCTTTGAACTATGACCAAAAACCTAGAGGGACTGGGGTTAGAGGTGAAATAGGTGTTTACCCATAGAATGGCAAGGGTTAGGCAAAAGTAATTTTAGAAAAATAGGTAGAACCACAGAAGGATAAGAAGATTGATAAAGTCAAAAAAGTTAAGACTGTTGATGTAAGAATTGTCCAAATCTGTGGAGAACTTTAATGAGTTTCGTTGAGCCAAACTGATGACAACTGCCAGAAAGCAAAATCTCAATGGATTATGAAAGTGTTCTGGAAAATGGAAGTTTTACAGTTTATTTCATACATTAGAATTAAAGGAGGAGATGTAAGGCGGGTTACATGAAATCCATTGGTGGTAAATTAAGGGGGTGGGAGAAAGCAAAGTGGGGAAATCCCTGGGATTGGATAAAGAGTTAAATAGAGAGACACACACTTCTTTTACATTGGTGGGGTCAGGATAGTTAATTAACATTTTATAGCATGTAGAGATGGCATTCGGGGACTAAGACAACAACGAAGGGTACTGTGGTCTGACTGTGGTCTGACGCTGGTGCAGTGGGTTGTGCCCTGAGGGGCCCAGAAAAAGATTCCTCTGATATAGCAAGTGTGTTATCTTAGAAGCAAAAAGACAACAGACAGCCTGCTTAAGGTAAACACTGACCTTCGTCAAGGAAGTTACAGGGCAAGGATGTGACTACTTGCCATGACCCACTTTTAGTTAGGAATTTTTATGTTTAGTTAGGAATTTTCATGTTCAGACCATCCCATGTGGTTACTTTTGGTCTCTGAGTTTGTAGGGTCTGCCATGCTGGCCTCCCCTGGGCTCATCAGTTTTAGTTTTCCATAAGCAGACTAAGCACAAAAGATATATGGAAAGTAATAAAATTTCTATGATGAAAAGGATTAGTTTTACTATACAGTGGGGAAGTAAGGGAACACAATGTGGAGAAAAAGGAAAAGAAACAAACATTTGAGGAGAACCAGGTAGATACTACATCTAATATAATCCTTACAAGCAGATATTATCTTCAATTTAGAGACAAAGAAGCTGAGGCCAGGGAATATACACTAAAGAATGTATAACTTTAGGATTGGACCTTAAATCTAACTCCAATATTCATGTTATTTTCGACACCATTGCTTCCTCCTTCGAGAGAGAAGTGTGTGGAAAATAACAAGTCCAGCAAAGATCCAAATTTCACAATGAAAGATGTGAGTGGGGACATGTTGTGAAAAAAGCTGAACTCTAAATTAGCCTAATTCAGAATGTTGAGTCCACTCTGAGTCTGAGAAGCAATGTAGATATTTCTTTCACAGAACTAAAGCTTCTGAAAGAATAAATGTGAAATCAACTAGTTCAATGCCTAAAAACACTAATAAATAGTAATTGCCATTATTTATTTTCACTAACTTTCCATATCACCAGTATATGCTAATTTCATCTGACCACTACTGTGGTTAGACAGCTGAGATTTTCACATATTTCTTTAATCCTCATTTAATTTGTTCAAACCTTCTGAAGTATTTCAGAAAATTTGCTCCTCTTCTTTCCAGTAATTTAACTTTGCCTTCACAGAAAACTTCCACATCAACAATTAGAACGACTTTGACAGCTGAATCTCAAATTATAGGGAAATTGAAAAAGAGGTCAAGTATTTCCACGTCCCCTGATAACAATGTTTCAGACTCCATTTTCACAACAGGAAATACAAGAAAAATGATTTTTTTTAAATTAATAATTGAATATGGAGGGCAGAAAAATAATTTTCCTTCTACCCTTTTAAGATCTTCTGGCTGGACTAATAAACAAATTAACATGAGACAGATTAGCAGTAGAAAGACAAATTAAACCTCCTGTATACATGGGAGACCCAGGAGCACTGAGTAACTTGCTATGTTGATGGAAGCCATCACCTTAAATAATACCTTCAGCTAAAGACAAAAGAAGCTGTTGGGGGTGTGGGAGTGGGATTGGGGTGGGTGAGAAAGGGGAAGGGATTAAGAAGTACAAATTGGTTGTTACACAGTAGTCATTGGGATGTAGGGTATAGCATAAGGAATATAGCCAATAATATTGTAACAACTATGTCTGGTGTCAGATGGGTACTAAGTTTATGGGGTGATAGAAGGGAGGGAATTGGGGGCAGGGTGAAAACTGTGAAGGGATTAACAAGTATAAATTTGTAGTTACAAAATAGTCAAGGGGATGTAAAGTAAAGCATAAGGAATATAATCAATAATATGGTAATAACTATGTATAATGCCAGGTGGGTACCAGTCAGGGGGATCCCTTCTTAAATTACATAAATGTCTAACCAGTATGCTGTACACCTGAAATTAATATAAAATAATATTGAATGTCAACTGTAATTGAAAAATGTAAACAAGGGGGGGGAAGATAAAGGGGAATAAGAGATTCGAAGTTCCAGGTATAAAACAAATAAGTCTTGGGGATGTAATATACAGCCTGGGGAATACAGTCAATAATATTGTAATAGCTGGTACGGTGTCAGATGGTTGCCGCATTATCGTGATCACTTCTTTAGTATAGGGAATATAATCAATAATATGGTAATAACTATGTATAGTGCCAGGTGGGTACTGTTGAATAACTGATGTACACCTGAAACTAATATGATATTTTACGTTAGCTACTTTAAAAAAAAAAATCTTAAAAAAAAAATGTTGGGGTGGAGAGTCAGTTAATGGTGCTTTTTACCTGGAAAAGCACCATAAACAAGGCTAAGAGATTGTTATGCAAATTTAGTCTCTGCAGTCTCTATAGATAGTGAGGGCAGGCCTGGTACAGTGCGGGAGTCACCTTTACAAATGGAGATTTCCCTTAGAATTGTAAATATCCTTTTACAAGGGGTAACTTCAGCTTAGTTACAGAGATTCTCCCATGTCTGTTCCTTAAAATAAACCAGACTAAAATAAATCAATATCCCAAAGAGGTATATTTGGGGGTGGCAAACTCTGGTTCCCCTCAAAAGCATTTAGTGCTTTATAATTTTAAAAACACTACAAAGTATGCATACGTAAAGACTGTAAAGAAATACACTAAATTATTTGTAAGGTGTTTAGATTACTTTTCAAACATTCTGTTACTTTTACTGGGTTTTTTTTTTTGTGTATTTGTCTTAATAAATAAAATCTCTATCCCTCTTTTAAGATCCAGTTAAAATACCATCAACTACTGTGTCCTAGGAGAGCGTGAGCAGTATGAACTAGTAGAACTCATCCCTTTAAACAGAACCATCCTTAAAAAGTTTAGCTCATTGTTTTCAATAAACCCAACAGACCAAATTTTAGTTTCCCACCTCTGTACCATCCAAATACAATACTCACAGCTTTCAACATTTTTAATTCATGTAAAAAAGAAAATAGCTAAACTAAAAAGTTTAGCTTTGTAAAGAAATATTCCTGCTAACTCATTTACAAATCGAAAAATCGCCGTTGCCCCTAGGGCAGCATGACAAGATGCAAAAAAAATTAAGGGCAGAGGTAACACCTAGTCACCCCAGAGCTTCCCTGAAAATCTAAAGACACACCAGGGGTCGGCGTTGGTGGGAGCTATAATTTCCATATTAAAAGACACTTTAAAAATCAAGTAAAGCTCTAAGCAAACTTCATATAGGTAATTATGTCATTTAGTTTAAATACAAAAGGTAGATCCCATAGTTTAAAATTTAAAAATACACTCATACATGAATAAAGTCACTGCTTTTCAGGATCTCTACTTACAATCACCCTTTCCTTGGTTTTAAAGCCTGTTAGTCAAAGTCATGAGACATATTATTAACCTAACTTGTTAGTAGTGAACACTCATTAGCTCAATATAAGTTCCAGAACATAGTTTGTTAATAAAGCATCCAGCCTGTGTCACCAGTTGCCCCAAGTCAGCACAGGCGCCTTCTCTTAGTACTGTCACCTAGCTGGATTCAATTCTTAAATGCTTTGCAAAGAGCTTTGACATTAAAACATAAGGAGACACTTACCTCGAGACATAAGGAGGCACTTACCACGAGAAGCAGCGAAGAGAGCCTAGCCAACTTCCGGTTTTGTTACAACTTGTTTCACATTTCAGCAGCTGGGTGGAGCCAGTTTATCCAGTACCCAGAGGAAACTTCCCAAACTTAGCTGCAAAACTTGATCTGCAAGACTAGTACTCGTTTTAGGACTCCATTTCTGAGAATTAAGCATTCAGTTTTACACAAAGGAACATTTTTTGCCTGCTGGTAATTGTTTCACCAAGAAAATTATGTTTTTGTCTTTAACGGAAAAATCATTGGAAAATACATGCCTGTCCTATATAATGCTAAGTAAAGACAAACAAAAGAACCTACCTGTGATTAGGTAGGGTTGCCAAATTTAGTAAATTAAAATATAAGATGCCTGATTAATTCGAATTTCAGAATAACAGTCGATCATTCGTTAGTATAAGTATTGTCTTATGCAATATTTGGCATTTACTAAAAAATGATTTGTTGTTTTTCTGAAATTCAAATTTACCCTGGGTGTCCTGTATTTTATCTGGCAACCCTATGTATGATATAACAGCAAATAGCAAACAATTTCAATTAACTGCAAAAGGTGTAACAGATTGTATAGAACTGAAACCTTTCAAAATGTAAATGGCATAAAGCAAAATAATTATTTTATTTTGCAAAATTTACCCTGAAATTTAGGAGTTTTGTTTCTTTTTAAGCCTTTAATCTTGTTTATCACAAGATTTTTTGGGGAAAAAAAATTAGGGCCAAGAATGACAATGTATCTGAAAATATTAAACATTCCACTTCAGATTATGACTAACATTAGCAGTCTGGAAAATAGAATGTCACACCCCCCTTGACCTGTGATCACTGGTTGGCAATTAACACTAATTCTCTAAAACCATTTTAAAAGGACATAAGAGAGGTGAAAGACACCATCACTTTACTCTTTCTAAGAACTAGTCACAACGAACAAAAGCCCCTCTCTACAACCTCTAAAACCTTTAGAGAGAGGTTTTAAATAAAGATGATTCAGAGCTGGTTTTCTACCCAATAGCTGCTTGGCACTGGAACAGATTAAAACTAAGTCAGTTGATCTTCGGTACTACTATGTAAAGCCTCAGGTGGTGGGGACATAGTTTTCTGAAGTTACAATTAGACGCTTTCCAGGAATAGTCCCCAATGAGTAGATGCCGTGCATGCCAAAAGCATGATAAAACACCCATAAAACAAATAATTCTCAGAATATATTATCAGGATCTTTCATCCTGTGGCACTCGTTGGAAGCAGTGTTGTATAGTGGGAAGAACTGAATGGTGAGGCGTAGCTCCATCCAAAACCACCCTTTCCAGGCTTACCATTTCCTTTAAAGTCCCCACCTATGATTCCCCTTATCAGTCCCTCCCAGAAGTTCATCTCGATCTACCAGGCTTTCTTCATCAGCTACTTGTCAGCTGTCACAAAGGAAACAAAATTGATTAAAATGTTCAGTGGAGCTTGGACTCTGAGAAGTTGACACTACCCTCCTGGATCCCACGCTCATGCCTCTAAATTAGCCATTCTCAACTCTCTTGTTTCAAGATCAGTTTACAGCTCTTA
Source organism: Rhinolophus sinicus (assembly GCF_057876585.1). Classification (NCBI taxonomy): domain Eukaryota; kingdom Metazoa; phylum Chordata; class Mammalia; order Chiroptera; family Rhinolophidae; genus Rhinolophus; species Rhinolophus sinicus. The sequence continues at coordinate 36,633,253 of NC_142507.1, forward strand.
AATATTATTGTGAACCCCAAAGAGATGTTTGTTTAAGTGGGTGACATATGTCAATATCTATTGTATTAAAAATTAAAACTGAAAAGTATTTAAATACTTATTCACAAATTCATTTTAAATGACAACGAACTCATTACATGTTAACATAATTTTTATGTTGGTTTTATGATTGTTTTCAAAAATAAAAATTTAGTGAGAGGATTAGCACTGTTTAAATTTTTGCAGATCTTTTTACTGCCTGGTATGACATAAGAGAGCTGAATTCTCATATCTGCTTCCTTATTCAATCTGCTGCGATATCATATAATGCATGCAGCCACGGAAAAACCCCACTCTATACTCACAAGAGAATGAAAATGAATAAGGCAAATAAACTATAGCAAGAATAATAATTACTATCTATTGAGCACCTTGACCAAGGCACACGTATTATCCTATCGAATCTCACAATGACTCAAAGTGAAAGGTGTTACTATGGACATTCTACAGCTGAAAGTGCTAAGGATGTGTGTGGCTCAGTAGGTTGCCCAAAATCAGGCAAAGAAAAGTGGTAGATAGAGTTCTAAGGCAGATCTACTAATTCTCTATAATGAACCTCACTGCCAAGTCTGAGTGAGGACCAAACTTACAAACTTTCCTTCTCTTTTTATACTCAGCATTTCATAAAAGATTACATTAAAGTAGAACATCTTGAATTGAGTAGACCCTGCTTCAACTCAATAAATCCAAAACTATCATCTACAATGAACACATTCTCACTTGGCCTTTAATTATGTCCATCTCATCCAAACAACCAAATCCAACACCTCTTCTCCCTCTCCACTGCCATCATTCTGGCTTATGCTTTCACTACTTTTCCAATGGACTATAGTCATTATCTACTAAGTGCCTCCAGTTTCTCATCAACCTAGTTAGCCACCATGTTAATCATTCTAAAGTATAACTTATATTATGTAACTCTCCTGCTCAAAATATCTTCACTTACTGGTTATTACTGAATGAATAAATGTAAATAATCCATAGACAAATGGTCAAATGAAATAATATCTGTAAAGCACAGTGTAAAGCACAAAAATAAATATTTAGTTAATGGTAGTTAAAAGCAAAACAAAAAAAGTTTTAATGGTGGATTTGTAAATTAAAAGCCCCATCTTTCCAGTACTATAAATAATAAGTTATTCCAAAATCATCCATACACTTCTGACCAAACTCTGTTCACTAAATCCATATTTTACATGTTCTCTAACAATACAGTACCATTCTCAGCATTAGATTAGTGGTAGCAACATTCTTCATATTTTTCTCACCCACCAGTTCAAGGTCACTTCACATTATGCTCCTCTAAACACAGCCAATTCCTTAAATTACTCAACATAATGTGACTTCCCTATGATGGCTGATCCTGGAGAATACCTGCCATTTTACCCACACCCCTGGCTAGAACTATCTGTGTCTTCAGAAAGGTAACTAATATTGTTACTGAGACCCAGTTTTGACTTATTTAGATAAAATAAATCTTTTCAAAAATATTCTTATTTTCATGATTTTTTTTTCACTATAAAACCATTTGGAGATGATTTGAAGTCATTTCCTCCAGTGTAAATACATATAGGGTAGCTCTTTGCTGGAATAGAACATTGCCTTCTCTTAATATTCAAGTGAGATATTCCTTTGTGTGACACACTGTCTTGCTCACCACAAAATGTATAAGCATTCCTGATCCTAGCTATTAAATACCAGAAGCCTTCTTCTTCCCATTCATTGTGATAATCCAAAAAATACCACACACATTTCCAAAGTCGCGTCAGAAAGCAGAAATAACACCTCAATCCACTGTGTAAGGGTGTGATTAGATAAATGATTCTAGGTCCCAATGGAATGAAGTGTCTTGCTTTCAAGAAAAATACCAAAACAGAAAAGACCTAGAGTACTATCCATTCCTAGTAAAGAATAGTATTTCAAGTTGGCAGATAAACTCAAGAGAAGCTTGGCTTAAAATGTCTATGAAAAAGCAAAGGAGTGTAGTGAAAAGAGCATGAGATCATCCTGGACAAATCACTTATCCTTTCTGATTTTGTTACCTCAGGGGGAAAAATGAGACATTATAACCAGAACTATAGATTCTGTAAGGTCTCATGCCAAATTCTGAATGTTAGGATTCTGAAGATCAAGATGACAGGATATAATGGGCCAGAAAATCCTATATTTTTAGAGTGAAAGTTCACTTAAAAAACAAAAAAATTATCACAATTATTCAATGAATATTTTGTCAAGCACCTACCATATGGCCAACACTGTGCTAGGCAATAACTTATATTTGTAAAAAGTGGCTCTATAGCTACTCAGCATATTGTAATATCTTAGGTGGGGGAGGGGGGGAGAGAGAGAAGCTTAATTACCTGATAAACTCATATGTAGACACAGTCTCCTTGCTTTCCAAACATCTGACCTGAGCTCACTCTTTGTCTAATACTCAACATTGTATGTTTTATGAAGAACAAGTTTGATTTGTGCTTGCATAAGCAAATCCACTCTCACAACATTAACTATCTCCTTGATGTTAAAAACACCTAATATATTAATGTCACAAGCGTCTGCTAGGCACACAGACTGTGCTGCAGTCTCTTCCTGCAAGTCAGAGGGACTAACCCTTAAGAGACTCTCAGACCCCCAGGATCTACCTGGCACTGACTGAGGCCTACGTGGTAGCCATGGCTTCGAGTGAAAATTAAGGCAAACACACAGGTCTAGTGCCTTTCAATATGCTCATTTATTCACACAGAAAATGCAGTGGGAGGAATAGCCTCCTTAACATCAATATCACACAACAATATAATCATAGCAATATGGCCATCATCACAGCAATAACAATTTAGTAAAGTATTTTGATAATGAACCAGTCCCAGAGTCAATCAGAATCCAGTGTGCAAGGTGGCTGGTCTGGGAGGTCAGTCCAGCAGAGATTTGGTCTGAGTCTGATGGAGCAAGCAGATTTTTGGAGCAGAGGTGCAGCATGGTCACCTCTCTGTCGGGATCGGCTCTCTGAGCTGTCAAAGTCCTAGGTTCTTAAGGACTTCAGTAGAGCCATACGATGTCACATTACCAGTCCTCAGAGACTTGTTTCCTATCACTCCATGCAGCTGCTGCACCATCCATCTTCATGGGGAATTTCCACAGCACTCAGTGTCCAAGATTGGGTTACTCTTGCTCATACAAAATGGAGTCACTCTTGCTGGTATAGAAACAGTTTTCAGGGGCACTCTACACCATTAGTAACACAAGTCCTGTTTTTCTAAGTGCTTCCAAGGTAATTGAACATCGCACCACTCAAAAACTGAACTCACTCTATTTTCTCCTTTGCCAGCACTTGTGGTAGACTGAAGGGTCCCCCGCAAAAGATATCCACATCCAAATCCCTGGAACTTTTGAAGGTTACCTTACATGGTAAAAACAAAGAAGTGGGGGCCTTTGCTGATGTCATTAAGTTAAGGATCTTGAGATAGAGAAATTATCCTGGGTTATCCAGGAGTGCCCTAACTGCAATCACAAGTGTCCTTAAAAGAGAGAATGGGAAGATTACACACAAAAGAAGAGGAGAAGACAATGTAACTATGGAGGCAGACATTGGAATGATACAGCCACAACCCAAAGAATGCTATCAGAAGCTGGGAGAGCCTCTGGAGGGAGTGTGGTTCTGCCAACACCTTGACTCTCACCCAGTGATACTGATTTTGGACTTCTGGTCTCCAGAACTGAGGGAATAAATGTCCATTTTTCAGCCACCAAGTTTGTGGTATTTTGTTACAGAAGCCATAGGAAACTAACTAACTCCCTTTTCCAATTTCTCCTTTATTTTTAAATATCAATCATTGTCACCCATTCTCTTCAAAACTCAAGCTAAACCTAGAGAGGACTTCAACTTTTTGTCTCTTTCATGACTGATAACTCAGTTTTTCAACTCACAGTCACAAGCCATTTATGAGTGGATAGTAAAATTTTAGTGGTTCACAATCAGAAAAAAATTTAATGAAATAAAATAGAAAAGAAAATATCCAAGTGCATTACATATGATAATGGTAGTAAATACTGTTTCATGAGTTTATTTTTATTATAACTGTGAGTAGATATGTCCTGGTTTGTGAGATAAAATGTATTTCTTACTGTGGGCGACAGCCCAAAATGGTGAAACCAACTGCAGTTGATCTCTCACCAAGTCAATTATCAGTTGCTCCTTTCTCAATACTCACACATAGGCCTTCTTTCTACTTGTCTCTTCTGAGCCGGAGAACATGGTGCTTTGGAATTGAATCACCCAGGGTTTGAAGATCATCTCCATCACTAACCTTGTAACCTGGACCTCTCTGAACCTGTTTCCTCATTGTGAAATGAAGATCATACTACTTTCCTCATAATGTGCTGTAAAGTGCCTAGTTCAATGCCTCAATATAAAATTGTTCAGGAAATGGTATATACCATAATTTTCTATGTTCAAATTCTTTGGAGTACAGTAGTAGCTTTCTAACTAATCTCTCTAACTTCATCTCTCATAACCCCCACTAATCCTGCCAACAACAGTCCATCATCAGATTAGTCTTCCTAAAGTACAAGTATTGCTTTTATCAATAATGTGCTGTGATTTACCATTACTCTTTCTGACATTTGAAGCATTACATCACAACATTCTCACTGCTATACCCAGCAGGTACTGCTGACTGAATCAACCCATTGAACACAAAGATTTGTTCCCATGTTTCCACATTTCCTCATGCTGTTCTCTTAACTCCTTTCTTCTTGCCTGTTAAACACCAGACATTCTTCAAGGTGTAGCAAAAGTCCCAATTTATCTATAAAACTTTTCTGATAATCAGAACTAATATTAGTTCCTCCATTATAAAATGACATCATGGCCAAGTTAAAAAAAAATCACGTTCTCTGAAGTCAGACCCACCTAGGCTGAAATCCCAGTTCTGCTCCTTAGTAGTTGCTTGACTTTAGGCAAGTTACTTACCCTTCTAATCTCACTTTATTTGTATAAAGAAGGTAATGATACGTAAGTGAGGCTGTTGTGATGTTTTCATGAGATAATATCTCATCACACTGACACCAGAGTGATCTTGAAAACTTGCTCATAACACTACCTTTAATGTTTTATATCACAGAAAATACACATTATATAAGCTGCCATTCCCACACTCAAGCAGTCATCATTAATTGCTTATAATAGTGCAATACTGTTTAGTACTAAACCCAGACATGGCCTCAGACCCTTCTCAGTATATTACACCAAGTAGCCAATATGGATGAAAATTCACACCAGAACAGAACTCCAGAACACGAGAGTAGAATTTTGCAGTTACACCTTGTCCCTGGAGTAGGGACTGTGCCATTACTTTCAATTCCTCTTTTTAGGAACTTGAAAAATCAATGTTAAATATAAGGTCTTACCTTAATTTAAGTGATGGAAAGATGGATACCTAGAAAGTCCCCCTTTTTTAAAATTATGATTGTTACTTCTTTTTTTTTTTTTTAAAGATTTTATTGGGGAATATTGGGGAACAGTGTGTTTCTCCAGGGCCCGTCAGCTCCAAGTCATTGTCCTTCAATCTAGTTGTGGAGGGCGCAGCTCAGCTACAAGTCCAGTTGTTATTTTCAATCTTTAATTGCAAGGGGTGCAGCCCACCATCCCATGCAGGAATTGAACCAGCAACCTTGTTGTTGACAGCTCGAGCTCTAACCAACTGAGCCATCTGGCCTCCCCTCTGGAAGCTCAGCGGCAGCTCGTTGTCTTCAATCTAGTTGTGGAGGGTGCAGCTTGCTGGCCCACGTGGGAATTGATCCAGCAACCCTGTTGTTCAGAGCTCACACTCTAACCAACTGAGCCATCCAGCCACCCTAGAAAGCACCTTCTTTTGTTTTACCTTTTTCAAACCCGATTTGAATTCCAGTTCATTTTTAAGGCCAGATTATCAACTATAATAAAAGCTCAGCTGACATTCTGTATCTTCTTTAATTACATGTTTTTCTTTTTAACATTTTAATTTAGTGCAAGACAATATTAATGCTTTATAATTACATGCCACAGAGATGGTACCAAGGATCAAAGTAAAATATTAAAAGATTGTCTCATCTCTGCTAGATCATTAATAAAATCTCCATCAATTACCCAGATACATGACAGAAAGTCAAGTCTTGATGATCACAATCAGTGGCTTCTACTATTTCCTGTCAATTAGAATTATACTATACTTAAATTTCTAGCATACCTGTTATTATGTCAATTAAAGCAAATAAAAGGAAGAAACTAAAATTTAAAAAAAATTAAGGAAAGGAAGAAAATAGAATCCATTTAGTAATAACCTAGATCTATTCAGTAATAACCTAATTTTTTTATTTACCAAAATTTAACAATGAAAGAATAGTATAATTTACTATAGAATTTTGCTTTAGTAGCTCTTGGGCTATGTGACTTTTTAAAACGTCATTCATTTACAAAATAACTTGGGTCCCATTCTATTGAAAGCCTTTAGTATACACAAAAGTAAAGTAGTGATAAAACTGAAAATAAGCTATATACTCCACAGTCAAAATGAGAAGTAATAGATTTATGAACTAAATAAAATGTCATTGGTTTATTTTAGGCACAAAACATTATATAGTCAGGGTAACATTTATAATGAAAGTTGGCTGCTCACCTAGTCATTTTTGCAAGAATCCTTTTTCTCCATTGGGTAAACCTTCGAAGTTATAAAATTTTAAATTAAATGAACATAAAGCAATAAATAAGAAAAGGTCCTAAGCCCTCAGGAACTCCCAGATTAGTAGGGCAGACAGCAATCTAAATAATCAGTGTAAATGGTGTCTTACTTGCGCTGAGAGATTTTATAAAACGCTATGGAAGTCAAGACCAACACCATGCTACTTACATGAGTCTTCACAGAGAAGAAAACACAGATGGGTGTTTTCCCAGCAGATGGAAAGGACAAGGGCATCCTATTAAAGAATGGGGCTACAAAGACCACTGGTTTCACAAATGTGTGAAAGAGCATCGTGTGTTCTGAGAATGAAAAATAGTCCTAGAATAGGAGTAAATGAAGGGGAATGTGATTCACACCATTCAAACCCACCAGAGGAAACAGGAGTTTGTCTATTCTGAAGTGCCCCAAAGTTGAATACAAGAGCGAAAGCCTTTCCCAAAAGCCTTTAGTTGCCTGAAACCTGAAGGTGAATTCCAAACATAGGATCCTGCTGAGGCAATAGTATCAGAACAAGGAGAACAAATCCAAACCCAGTTGTTAATCAAATTATTTGGAAAACTCAAGCTGAAATGTGTGACCAAAATCAGAAAACCTGAAAACCAAGAAAAACAGAAGTGACAGCTAATGGAATGGTTAGAAGTTCTTATCTAGGTGAATTCTGGAATGGAATACAGAAGACTTCAGTGACTTTTCAATGCAAGAATAGGCTGGCATAGGCAAGTCAGGGCCTTCTAATGGAATAAAATGGAATGAATACCAGCCACGCTCAAGGGCTTCTCAGATTCCCCAGAAAATGCCTACCCCATCATATCTGCCACCTTCTATTGGTTAGAAGACAGTCACAGGTCCCGTCCACACTCAAGGTGAAGGGGTTATACAGGCATCAAACCAGGAAACAGAGATGATTGGGGACCATTTTTTAGTATCTCTGCCTTAAAACAATTTATTAAAAACTAAAAGTTATTGGGGTATAACTCAATTTTTGATAAATCAGTTTGATTTAGTGTTGCCTTAACAGAGTGCAAGTATTTAATAATGGAACCTCATTGTAAGTATAAAAGCACAGGGAACCTACAGGGGACCTTTGAGACAATCTGAGGCTAAAGGACACTAAAACAAAGTTAAAATTCTTCGTAGTTTGGCTTAGGACCAGCCTTAACAAGGAAGTTTGAATTCAGTAATTGTAAATATCCACATGGTGGCAGTAGATGCCAGGAGATTCTAAGTATTAAGAGCAACTGAGAGTACGGAAGAGCAAATTTATCTCCCTCTGTGGCAACCCACGTTTTCCTTTCTGTCTGATCATTGGAAGGAGAGGGAGGTAACTAATATCTTTCTACCCACACCCCCCCAAAGCACTACCTATAAAGCATTACCCCTGAAGAGTAAGGACCTACACAGTTCACTGCATTCCTCCCACAATTCCTAGAACAGTAGTAAGAGTCTTTGGAAGAGGAAAACGAGGCTTTCTGAAACAAGTACTTAGGAGGAATTCTCCTACCAAGTACTATGGCAACAGCCAAATGTTTCAGAGCTACATTAAATTAAAACAGTGCCATATTTGGTCTGGTGTGAAGCCAATCTACTTTAGAGTTGACACGACTGGGGAATCCCAGGGAAGGAAAAATATCAAATAAAAGGGGGAATATTATTTCTACAAATGAGAGATATTAAGGAGAAAGGCTTGGTGCCACATAAACATGTCTACACACACACATATTCATATATTCACATATATACTGTACAGAAATTCAAAGTTAGCATAAAGCAGTCAGAGTAGATAGATCTGGCATTAAACAACAGGCGGTAACTGGAGATTAGAATGTTCTAAGTAAGTTTTATGTATTTATTTTTTATTTTTTTTAAAGATTTTATTGGGGAAGGGGAACAGGATTTTATTGGGGAACAGTGCAGTGTACTTCCAGGCCTGTTTTCCAAGTCAGGTTGTTGTCCTTTCAATCTTAGTTGTGGAGGGTGCAGCTCAGCTCCAGGTCTAGTTGCCGTTGCTAGTTACAGCGGGCACAGTCCACTAACCCTTGCGGGAGTTGAACCGGCAACCTTGTGGTTGAGAGCCCACTGGCCCATGTGGGAATCAAACCAGCAGCCTTTGGAGTTAGGAGCACGGAGCTCCAATTGCCTGAGCCACCGGGCCGGCCCACCAAGTAAGTTTTATTACTAGAGAATTTTTATTACCTGAGTTTATGTACAAGCTCAGAAATATTAATAAAACTATTCTGGTTGTCCTATATTTTTTTAATAAGCCACACCCAGAGAGGTGATACCTGGCAATGCTGTGATTTGTTTGATCTTGGGATATCCTACAAAGGCAGTTTGATTTTGCAAAAGTGAAAATGCCTCACATCTTTAGGTTCTTCTAGGTGACAGAACATTCCCTTTTGTTAACAGATGTGACAAAGAGGTAGAAAGTTGCCTTATCAAACCTGAACAGTCATGTTTGGTTTCATAGAAATGATACAATGCTCAAATAGTTAGCCTTTCAAGCGGTAGTCACAATTTCCTCCAGGCTATGTAGCTAAAGAAATATTATATTAAAATCACTGCTAACATGGCTGCCCCATATTTGCTGCAGGCTCCACATGCTTATTGGATGCATAACTATTTAATGAGCAATTATTACAACTCCGCACTCATCTCTGTGAGAGGATGACAAAAAAGAAATAGTTTCTGCCATAGATGATGACCTTGCAGTTAAGTTCAGAGACCAGGAATAACAGGCAACAATTAGAAAACAAAGCCAGAATAGTGTGGCATTCACTACAAATTAAAGTGATTGAAGAGAAACAACAGTGTGGGATGGTGTAGTTAAGGAAGCCTTCCTCAGGAAGTATACTTGGAATTAGACATTGAAAATGGATAGGCAAAGGGGTGGGTAGTATATTTCAGACAAAAGGATGTAAATGCATTAGCTTAGAGGGCACTGGTGTAGTGAGAAGACGGGTCTGACTAGAAAGGAGAGTATGTTTATGAAGGCACGGAGCAATAAAGATAAATGGGTGAAGTACAAAAGTATAGGCAGTCCCCAGCTAGCAAGCAATGCGTAATTATAAGTGTACACACAAATACCTCATGGCCATGCTGATGACTGTGCTTCTTATCTCAGTGGGAAACTTGAAGGAATCAGAAGAGAAAAACATCCCTAACCCCCTACCATCACATCACTCAACCTACCAGCATTTGCACCCAGACACGCTGCCTTCCTTCCTGTCCGGAGCGTCAGTTATAGGTGTTCCTATCTAAAGCTAATTCCTCCACTTGAACACCAGGTCCTTTTCCTCTCACGTACTCAAGGTCATCGCTCCAGCAATTCTCTCTGTGAAGAATTTTTCTGTTTACCCCTCCAAATCCATTTTCTACCTTCTCCTATCCTACTCTCTGAAAGAGAGTCTGACCTGAATCAACAGGTTCCCCTGCCCTCTGGCTCCCACATTGTTTTGGCCAATGGGAAGTACCAGGGTGCGGAGAAAAAACCTGGGGATGTGTATGAAGGAGGAAAGTGAAGGAGGGGCATTTATTTTTCCAGCTCCCTCCCCATGGGCTGGCTTAGTCCATCACCAAATGACACAAGTGAGTCTCTCCACACAGCTTTCTTTCTCCGCGTTCTGGTAACCTGACCCTTGCCCTTGCCCTTTCAGGCTGAGCGGTGGTATTGATGCCAAACTGTGACAAATCCCAGGTTACTTCAATTTCTCTGTGTTTTCCTTATATACTGACCATAATTTTGCATAATATATAATCTTTTTTAAAACTTTAAATTATCCAATTTGTGTGTACCACCTGCTTCTTACCAGCACCTAGACTGATAATTCCCTTTTTCTCTCCTGCTTCATCAGTTTTTGTTTTACCTCTCTACTGAGTCCTACTGGTAATAAACAGACATGCAGTTCTTTTCTCCCATATTAAAAACCAAAAACAGGTTCTTAATTCCCAAACCCCCTCCAGATACCACATAATTTTTTTGCTTCCATTTGGGGCAAACCTCCATGAAAGAGTTGTCTTGCTAGAATCTCAGTTCCTCCACCTGTCAGATTTTCAGTCGACGCCTCCACCAAAACTGCTCTCATCAGATCACCAGTTGAATCTCAGTTCTAAGTCTTCTTACAGGACCTGTCAGCAGCATTTCACTCAATTGCTCACTCTCGCCTCCCAGAAATCCTTCCTTCACTTGTTATCAAGCATACAATGCTCTCTTGTTTGTCTTCCAAACTCCAAAGTAGTTGTTTTGCTTCCTTTTCTTTCTTTTTTCTTTTCCCAATCTCTTGGAGTGCCTCAGGACTAACACTTTGAACCTCTTCTCTTTTCTACATGCATTACAGTGCGGGTTCTTACCCAGTCCCGTGGATTTTCATACCATTTATAATATCAGGACTCCCAAGTTAATATCAGTGTCAACACTGAACACCAGATTCCCATATCCAACTACATTTTGACATCCCCACTTGGATTTCTAATATATATTTCAAGTTTAACATGTCCAAAACTAAACTGATCTTCTCCAAACCTGCTCACTCCATCTATAATTTTCACTCCATCACCTCATTTGATGCAACTCCATACCTCCAATTTCTTAGTCTAAAAATCTGAAGTCAGGTGGGGAATACTAAAGTGGTGCACAGTAGGTAAACACTGTGCTTACCTTCTCTCACGACCACATCAAAATTACAACTAAACTACAAAACAACCATCATTGAGAATCACCTAAAATCTTGCTGAACTGAAACTCTACAACTAAAGCTGCCCAGAAGAAACCACCTCAAGACTGGTAGGAGAGGCAGAGACACGGAACCGTCTGGTCCCACACCCACATGTGACCATTAAAGACCGAGAGGGGTATTTCAGCTGTGGAGATCTCCCCACCTTCCAGAGGAGCGAGAGGGCCCAGCCCCACCCCAGCCTGGGGTTCCAGTGCCAGGGAGAGAAGTCCCTATTTTTTTATGAAAACCAACGGAGATTGTGACTAAGTGAGACAAAGGGTGGCTGCACTCCCAGATGTTCCTCTTAAAGGGACTGTGCAAGGAGTTACCCACCAACTGAATCACTCTCTCTGAGCTCCAGCACTGGAGTAGCAGCTAGAAAGGCAACAGGGACAAATGGTGGGGAACTAAGTTGTCTGACTTGGGACTGGTACTAGAGAGGTGACTTTCTTTGTTGAGCTCTCCCCCTTGCTGGCATGTGGACACAGGTGGCCACCATATCAAGTCTCCCTGGTTCATTGGCCATGCCCTGAGGATTTGAGAACCTGCCCCACCCAAATTTGGGGAACACACAAACTGCTTCCAGTGGCTTTTTTATACAAACTGCCTGCCTTAGCTCATGCTACAGACTTTCCTAGGGTCTCTCAAAGGTTCACGGAACCCAGACAAGCAGCATCTGGCTTGAGCATGTCATGTACCTCTGGCTGAGCAGCAATGAGTTTGGCACTAGCAGCAACCAGCCTTGGTTCATGGCTTGGCCTCTCAAGATGCTTCCAGGTGGGGCATGGGCTGTGGCTGTACTTGACCTATAGTGGATCCCCTCCAAGGTGGTCCTTGGGCTGGTGCCCCCAGGGGACAGCTTCAAAATGATCTGGAGCATCAACTAGCTGTCTCCAAGTACGACACATCCAAGGGGCAGATTGGGCAGGCACCAGAGTCCTGCTGAAGCAGATGCTGCTCTGTAGGGTCAGCACCTATCCAACAACTCTTCTACTGTAGTCAAACCTAGTCCTCACAACCAGTGAGCCCAAGGGTCAGTCCCTCCGAATTGATGTGCAATTATCAACCAAGGTTCAACTACAAGTGGAGGACACACACAACCCACACCAGGGACACACCTAGAGTTCATGTCTCAGGTGACCAGAAAGACTGCTCCACTGAACCTCACAGCACACCTACCACACAAAGCTACTCTACTAAGACCAGGAGACATAGCAGCCTTACCTAATACATAGAAACAAACACAGGGAGGCAGCCAAAATGGGAAACAAAGAAACATGTCTCAAATAAAAGAACAGAACAAAGCTCCAGAAAAAGAACTAAATAAAATGGAGACAAGCTATCTATCAGATGCAGAGTTCCAAACACTGGTTATAAAAGAGAACTTTAAAAAAGAGATAGGAAACATATAAATTGAGGTAGAAAACATGAAAAAGAACCAGTCAGAAATAAAGAATACAATAATGGAATGAAGAATATAGTACGGGGAATCAACAGTAGATTAGATGAAGCAGAGGATCAAACCAGCAATGTAGAAAATAAGGTAGCAGAAAACACCCAACCAGAACAGCAAAAAGAAAAAAGAATCCAAAAAACTGAGGAGCGTTTAAGGGGCCTCTGGGACAACATCAAGCATCCCAACATTTGCATTATAGGGGTACCAGAAGGAGAAGAAAGAGAGAGCAAGGAATTGAAAACCTATTTGAATAAACAATGATGAAAAATTTCCCCAACCTGGTGAAGGAAATGGATATTTAAACCCAGGAAGCACAGAGAGTCCCAAACAAGATGAACCCAAAGAGTGCCACACCAAGATTCATCATAATTAAAATGCCAAAGGTCAAAGACAAAGAGGGAATCTTAAAAGCAGCAAGAGAATAACAGTTAGTACCTACAAGGGAGCCCCCATAAAGCTGTCAGCTGATTTCTCCCCAGAAACTTTGCAGGCCAGCAGGGACTGGCAGGAAATATTCAAAGTGATGAAAAGTAAGGACCTACAACCAAGATTACTCTACCCAGCAAAGCTATCATTTAGAATTGAAGGACAGATAAAGAGCTTCCCAAACAAGAAAAAGCTAAAGGAGTTCATCATCACCAAACCACTACTACAAAGGGACTGCTTTAAGATGGGAGGTGGTTAGGGATGGGTGAAAAAGGGAAGGGATTAAGAAGTACAAACTGGTTGTTACACAGTAGTCATGGGGATGTAGGGTATCGCATTAGAAATATAGTCAGTAATATGTAATAACTGTGTATAGTGCCAGATAGGTATTAGATCTGTCAGGGTGACAGATGAGAGGGAATTTGGGGGGACAGGGTGAAAAAGGTGAAGATATTAAGAAATACAAATTGGTAGTTACAAAATAGTCATGGGGATGTAAATTATAGGAAATATAATCAATAACACGGTAAAAACTATGTAGAGTGCCAGGTAGTACTAGTTAGGGGGATCACTTCCTAAATTATATAAATGTCTAACCACTATGCTGTACACTTGAAACTAATATAAAATAATATTGAATGTCAACTCTAATTGAAAAATTTAAAAAGGGGGGGAAGATCAATAATATTGTAATAGCTTGGTACAGTGTCAGGTGGTTGCTGGACGTATCATGGTGATCACTTCTTCAGCATAGGGAATAAAATCAGTAATGTGGTAATAACACTGATAGAGCTAGGTGGGTACTGTTGAATGACTATGATGTATACCTGAAGCTAATATAATATTGTATGTCAGCTGTATTTTAATAAAAAATCGTTTTAAAAAAATTAAAGTTATTCTGACTCCTCTCACTTTCTCACATCTGATCCATCAGGAAGTCTTATTCACTTTATCTTTGAAATATAACCAGAATTTGACCCTTTCTCACCACCTCCACTCTTACCATCTCAGTCAAAGGCACCATTATCTCATTTGGTTTCTTGTGATAGGCCCCTGACTCGTTTCCCTGTTTATACCTCTGTCCTCCTACAGACTGCTGTGAACAAAGTAGCCACAATGACACTATTAAAATGCAAATCAAATCAGGTCACTCCTCTGTCCAGAAGCCCCCAGTGGTGCCCTATTTCACTCAGAGTAAAGACCAAGTCCTTCTAATTGTCTCCAAAATTCTATGCAATCAGGCCCCTTGTTCCCTCTCTGATCTTCTCTCCCATTCTGCTCCAGGCATATTGGCTACTCAAACACATCTGGCATTTCCTACCTCAGGATTTTGGACTGACCAATGATAATAAGTACACAAGGACTCCTGGACGAATAGGAGGAAGGCTTCGTGGGAAATGGACCAGAACCGCTGCCAGTATAGGCCTGTAGATCCCCATGCTCTGTTCTATAGCAGTAATGGGAGCTCTTTCCACCCCAAACTACAAAATGTTTTTTTAAACATCAATTAATGTTTTTGAAATATTAGGATTTGAAAAGGTTTCACAACTGCAAATAAGTGGGCCAACACAGTGTTCTTCCACACCCTCAGGCAGCCACCATCCATTTGACACAGCTGTCTGCTAAAATCTGCCAACAGGACAATTAAAAATAGATGGTGACACCCTTAAAGGAGTTGCATAATTGATTTATATAGCCTTCCGTATTTATTTGTCTCAATCAGTTGTCTCCAAACGTTTTTGCTTGTGTACCATTAAAACAAATTTGAAAAACTGTATCACTTATGAATTTTTAGTTGATAACCTAATATTTTTTTAATATGCTTAAAAGTTTATTTATCCATAATTTATTGCCAGAATGAGTCAGGATTTAGCTATTCCTATTTTTCATTTATATTCATAGCACTAAAAACCTTGTTCTTATACATAAGTAGATGACAATGAAACTTTTGTTAGCAAAACTTAAAATATATTGAGTATATATTTTGCAACTGATAATTAAAATAACATTATAAACATCGGAGAGGGAGAGATTACTCTTAATTTAATAAAGTTGGTTTTCTAAAATGTAGGGTACTATATCATAGTTGATATTTTGGGAACATTTTGTTCTACATTCCCTGTAAATTAGTTTAAGTCCTGCTTTTAAGAGCATTAAAAGTAGCGATGATAAAAACAGAGACAAAGAGGAAGAGAAATGGTATCATCACGTCCAGGATGGACTCAGGTTTTTTTCAGCCTTAAGCCTATGTAATTGGAGAAGGAGACCGCTTTTAAAAAAAGAATAGGATGTTATGAACAAAATATTAGGTATAAAAATATTAGGTATAAAAATATTAGGTATAAATTAGGTATAAAAATTTTTTCAGCCTTAAGCCTATGTAATTGGAGAAGGAGACCGCTTTTAAAAAAAGAATAGGATGTTATGAACAAAATATTAGGTATAAAAGTAAATGCTTATGTAATATGAGAACAAAATTGCAACAAATTATAATTTTTTAAAAGTTTATTGGGGTGACAATTGTTAGTAAAGTTACATAGATTTCAGGTATACAATTCTGTAATACATCATCGATATATATTACATTGTGTGTTCACCACTCAGAGTCAGTTCTCTTTTGACAAATTATAAATTTTTAAAGGATGGTATATTCCACAAACATCATATAACCTAGAAAAATATAACAAAATTAATACATAACATTCTTTTCTACACCTTTTGGCTGGATACTTTTAATTATCTTTTCACATGACAATACCTTTTCATATCATTTTTTTATGGGGGGAAAATAGAAAGTCAAGACTTGTCTTCAATATACTTGATGTGTTTTCTTTTTATTATTGATTATTTAGAAAACCTTCTTTCTGTTTCATCATCACTGGTAATTGTTGGTTAAGCCACATCTCTCATTTCCTCCCAGTTTCTTACTCAGGAGGTGCTTCTTGCCAGGGCTTTGGCCCTTGATTGGCAATGCTAAGGCTACAGCACTGGGTCCAGTCTTTCTTGACCCCCTTTCTCACCCACCTCAATGAGTGTGCTGCTCTGACATGACTCACTCAGGAGTAACTCATTTTTTGACAATAGTGAGAATATGAAAGAGGTAAGGTAGTCAATCAACAATTGTCATAATTCCAGCTTTGCCATACTATTGAACTTGGAATATCCCAAAAAGGGGTAAATTACCCCTTTTCTAATGTCATGCCTC
Organism: Rhinolophus sinicus; assembly: GCF_057876585.1. NCBI lineage: Eukaryota > Metazoa > Chordata > Mammalia > Chiroptera > Rhinolophidae > Rhinolophus > Rhinolophus sinicus. Next base: position 36,649,807 of record NC_142507.1, read on the forward strand.
ACCCTTACAGACATTCATATAAGATAGGAAAAGACAATGGCTTATGAAAGGTTTATGAATATAAGAGCCTTCTCCAACACCAATATTTTTTATTGTCCCTCTGAAATTTTCATACCTCACGGTGATGCATCATGGAAGATTTGGGATGGATAAGAGGTATTCCTTTTTTTGTAAAGTGGGAAAATGGTGACTGAAAGAATTTGTGCAAGGGGAAAGGAGAAACAGCATTATTGTGTTCTCTATTTGTTGAAAAGCCTACACTGTTCTCTGATTTGAGCCAATATCAATAGTTACTTGAATTATCCAAATTTTCTAGATCTTAACTAATATTTTTCTGCTTAATCTTTCTAAATTGTGAGTTATGTATTGAAATATTGCACTGTGATTGTGGATTTGTCAGTTTCTCCCTATAGTTCTATATTTTGCTTTGTAAGTATCGAGTATATACTATTAGGCATATACAAGCTTAGAATTGTTATGCATTACTGACGAATTGAATCTTATCCTAGCACTTTACCTATTATATTGTAATTACTAATTTATTTGTATGTGTCCCCATGACAGTGCTGGCTTATTGAGGAAGTGTCAGTGTTTGATTCATTGGTGAATACCTGGTACCACTATTATAGATCAGGCTCCCATTACCTCTTTCCTGACTATTCATACAGCCTCCTCACCAGATAGTACCAAGCTGCCAACATCAAGCCCTTGAAGTACTTGTCAGATTAAACTTCTGAGAAAACAACTCTGATCCTGTCCCTTTATTTTTTTAAATTGTGTGTTCCTATTGTTCATGGAATAAAGTATAAACTTCAGAGCTCATCATTCAGATTTCTCAAATTCACCTCTTTTTTACTCATTTTCTTCTCACATATGAGGAGACCAATTAAACTGTAATTTTCATTAGCCCTGCACAGATCCTGTATTCCCACTGCTTTCCACACATAATATTCAGATCACAGTATAATTACCCTTCTCATTCTGCATGCCCAAACCTTTTAAAGGCAGTCTTAAAAGCCACTTCCTCTGAAAGATTTTGGCATATTCATCCAAATAAAAATATTCCCCCTTTTTTCTAAGTGGTGTTGTGGACTAGAAGTTTGTGTCCCCTTAAAATTTGTATGTTGAAGCCCTAATCCTCAATGTGAGTGCATTTATATATTTAGCCACTGAGGAGGTGATAAACATTAAATGAGGTCAAAAAGAAAGGGCCTAAATCTGATAGGGCTGGTGCCCTTATAAGACGAGGAAGAGCCCCCAGAGCTCTCTCTCTATCCATCTTGTGATGACACCGTGAGAAGGCAGATGTCTACAAACCAGGAAAAGAGCTCTCACTAGGAATAAAATCAGTTGGCACCTTGATCTTGGACGTCCCAGCCTCCAGAACTGTGAGAAACATATTTTGTTGTGTAAGCCACCCAGTCCATGGTATTTAGTTTTGTCAGACTAAGCTGACTAGTACAAATGGTACTATGAGGTCTGACAATTAAGTTCGCGAACTTGTTGCAATGATGTTGTTAACCTTCTTTAATATCAGAGGGATTATTCATTATGAATTTGTACCAATTAGACAAACAGTTAACCAAGTTTATTATTTGGAAGTGCTGAAAGGCTGCATGTAAAAGTTAGACAAACTGAACTTTTTGTCAATAATTCATGGCTCTTGCATCACATTGCACCAGCTCACACGGCACTGTCTGTGAGGGAGTTTTTAGCCAGTAAACAAATAACTGTATTGGAACACCCTCCCTACTCCCTGATCTGGTCCCCAATGACTTCTTTCTTTACCTGAAAATAAAGGAAATATTGAAAGGAAGATATTTTGATGACATTCAGAACATCAAGGGTTATATGACAAGAGCTCTGATGGTTATTCCAGAAAAAGAGTTCCAAAATTGCTTTGAGGTGTGTACTTTGAAGGTGACTGTAGTGATATTCAGCAATGAGATATGTAGCACTTTTTCTAGAATGAGTTAGCGAACTTAATTGTCCGACCTCGTACACTACTTTATCAATATCTCACAAGGCCTTAAATTTCTTGCACTGAATTATAATTGCTCATGTGATAGGGTTATTTCTCAAATTATTAATGTCTAATAATTCAAAGAACCCAGAGACCTCAGTGCTAGATAAATATTCTCATATGCATGTATACAGAACCAGGTTTGCTTGTCAAGTTTACATTTATTTGGTATCTTGTCATCAAAAAATTAAGTCTTTACCATTTTGTTTACAAGATCTTCTGAGATATTTTAAAACTAAAATGGCTCATTGTTGTGTAATCCTTAATCTTTATGACTAAGATGTTTGTTTTTGCTGTCTGTTTGCTGATGAAAAAGTTATATCTACTTCTTATGTATTTAATACAGGAATTTGAATGTATTCTTTAAATTTGCAGTATTTTAACTCAAAGACTCTGATTTCACTAATTCTATTATAATTAACTCAACCACAATAAAATATTGTTTGAATTCTCCTAGAATTAGGAAATTACCTGTTTTTTTCTTACCATAGATCGTACAAGTGAAAACAGTGAATGACTAAAATCATTTTAATAACACGATGTAGAATCTCTACTTTTTCATCTACATAAATGATCTGTAGTTCTTTTTAATATGCTTTGCATTTATAAAGTATTTTTCCCAAGTCCTTTAATGTATACATTACTCTGACAGTTATTGCATGCCTACTGTGTGTCATGAACTGTGTTGGCACTGAGAACAAAGTGGTGAGCAAAACTTTTGGGAAAGACAGATGATATTAGATTTTTGAAATTATAGCCAACATTTACATAGTGATTGCTATGCTCTAGGCACCATTCTAAACATTGTATATACACTAAATCATTTAAGACTCACAACAACCCTTAAAGATAAGTTCTATTACCTATTCCCCATTTTAAAAATGGGAAAACTGAGGCACTGAGAATTTAAGAGCCAGGATTCCAAGCAGTCTTGGCCCCAAAACCCATGCTCTGAACACTTCCTCAACTGTTCTCTACTGCCTCACTAATCACACAAGTATATATGAAACTGCTACTGTGCTATGCAGTGTGACGGGGATGTATAAAGTCCTGTAAAGGCCTCCATGATGAGGGACTGGAGTTGGTCCGGAAGGCAGGGAAGTCTCCCTGAGAAAGTCCGCTTGAGTTGAGACCTGAAAAATGAATTAAGTAAGCAGAGGCAAGTGAGAGGAGCATGATAGACAAAGGAAACAAGTAAGAAAGCCCTGTGGTGCAGCATGGTGAGGACAAAGGACCAAGTCTTCTGTACCATGGCTAGTTGTCTCATGTAGGATTACAAGAGGGACAAAGACATAGGATGAAGCTGGGGAGAATCGAGAGATGTGAAAGAGAGGAGTGGAGGCAGGTCACGTGGGCCCTTCCAGGTCATTTTAAGGAGTATCATTTTCATCTTTACCTGTATTATCCTGATTAAAAACTAATTTTCTACTTCAAAAGGTAGAGGCAGAAGCAGATTCTTCCCCCTCTAAAATAGAAGGCTATCATGTGGAGATAAAGACTCACAAGCTATGGATAAACGATTGTATCTAGCTTTCTTTGTTGCTGAGGGTTGGCATGTTCACCGTATTAAAGCCAGTTAATCATAGCTGGAAATAGAAGTATAAAGATGGAAATTAAAGTCCTAGATGTAGATGAGATTCTCCAGAAAAAGAGCAGAGTAAGAAGAGGCTACCAACATTTAATTGTCAATTGACAGAAGATGTACCTACAAAGGAGATTTTAAGAAGGAAGGGAGGGAGGGAGGAGAAGAAAAGGGAAGGAATGAGAAGGGAAAAAAAAAACGAAAGGGGAAGGGGTGGAGAGGGGAAGGGGAAGAAGGAAGGGAAGGGGAAGGAAGGGAAGAAGGGAGTTGGGGAACAATATGATAGATGAAAGAAAAATCATGAGACTGGTAAGTCATTGAAGGCAAGAGAAAAATGTTTCAAGACAGGAGTGGTTAATAATGTCAGATGCTACTGAGATATTAAGATAAGAAATGAGATTTAGCATTGTGAATGAAAGTCATTGTCAACCTGAACAGGAATCATGGGCATACAGCGATGATTCTCAACTGGAGGCAATTTTGCCCTACAGGAGTCATTTGGCAATGTCTGAAGACATTTTTGGTTGCCACAGCTAGTTGCAGTCCTTAGCAGATGCCACAAAGAAGACAGAAGGGGGAGGGAGTTTAGGGTACTAGCAACATTATTATTGAGCGATACATCATGGAATCTTAGTTGGGCAAGGAAAGATGTGAATAAGAGAAATAGAGGGGAAGAAAATGCATGAGTTAAAGAACATATATAGGAGGACGTTTTATCCAAGGAAAAATTTGATTATGGCCAATGACTTCTATCTATGTTACAAATATGCAAACTGAGATATGAACTGTCCCAAAGCAGGGTATGCAGAACAAAGCTTTGATTATTATCAATAAATGTGCAAGATGGGTCCCTTTGTGGTAGCTGTATGAAGTTCACCAGAGCTCAGGGTGAATTTTACAATATCATATTGTAAGGATTAAAAACATACAGGAAACTCAAGAAGTCAGCAACAAGAAACATCACAGGTCCTGTGGCTCTCCCATGTTTTCCCATGAAGAAGTATGCAGGGGCCTGGGCCATTTGATGAACACTCAGTCCAATATTCCAGAGAAGAGACCCCAGCTCGCTACAGCTCTTTTTTCTTATAGGGCAAGCATGATAGCCTCCTTAGCAGAAGAGATAAGCAGACCACTTGAATGTTAGGCAGTCTGGATAACATGCTATTTATTTAGGGAAGTGACTGTGAAAACTAGCTCTTCAGCATCTGAGGACAGCAGAGACCATAGAAAGTTCCTGCAAGTAGGTAAAATAATGCCATCAGTTATAGCAAGCTGAGTTCAAGTGTGGTTTCTCCCACCGTTGAAGGGTGATTCCTGATTCTCAATGGTCCATTGGTTCAGGTAACCAAGAATGAGCTCTCAGGGTCACTTTTATACAATCTCGCTTCTTGTGCCATATAATTCTATACATCATTGTCGTGCGGGGCGTCTGGCGGGGTCTCTGCTCCCGCTCCCCACATAAGAATTCAGGATATGGTGAGGCCTAAAAGGAACACCCACGGAGGCATAAGTAGGGGAGTCACACCACTATATTCTCCCTGGCGGCTGGGTTGGAGAAACAGGAAGCAAGAGCCACATTGTTTGCAACCCTCACTGCACTGCTTGCAGGCTCAGCCACCATCTTCTTGCTAGCCCCCATTTTCTGTTAGCGTAGCCACAGCAGTTATATTAGCAGCCAATGGCTCACTGGTTACAGCTGACGGCCAACTAGCCAGAGCTGATGGCCATCCAATCACAGTTGATGGCCATTTACTACCTGAGCCAGCACCTTTCTATGTGAGGCCGAGAGCCTGGAAACTGCTTTTTGGGGCTCTGTCCCCACACTCCACCCCTACAGGGTCTCGCCTCACAATCTACGCAACAAGCGTCTTCGGTGAGGAGCCCTGTGCGAGGAGCCTGGAGGTGAATGCAGTATCCAGGACACAGCCAGGCTCTCAGGGCACAGCCAGGGTTTCTCAGGGCACCACCAGTACTTCTGGGCACAGCCAGACTTCCTGGGCTTCTTAGGGTACCACCTGTCTCCCCGGGCACAGCCAGGGTTTCACATGGCACCACCAGTTCTTCTGGGCACAGCCAGACTTCCTGGGCTTCTTAGGGTACCACCAGTCTCCCCGGGTACAGCCAGGGCTTCTCAGGGCACCACCAGTGCTTCTGAGCACAGCCAGACTTCCTGGACTCAGCCAGGTCTCTCAGGACACTGCCACTCTCTCTGGACACAGCCAGACTTCCTGGGCACAGCCAGGGCTCTCAGGGCACTGCCACTCTCTCTGGACACAGCCAGACTTCCTGGGCTCAGCCAGGGCTCTCGGCACTGCCACTCTCTGGGTCTCTCAGGGTACCGTGCTGGAACAACAGCGACTCACAGTCAAGGTGCTTACATATTCTCAATGGCGGCCGGTCAAGACACAAAAGCAAACATCCGCCAGTTCCACTACATGGTGGTACGTTCCCAAACAGTCAAGCGGTCCATTAAATTAGCTGATGGCCATCCAATCACAGTTGATGGCCATTTACTACCTGAGCCAGCACCTTTCTATGTGAGGCCGAGAGCCCTGGCTGGATGGAAGGCAATTCCCCATAGTCCATAGTCATTCGCCAGGGCTGTCCTGGGGTGAGGGACGACCTTGACCTCACCCTCATCTCCTAAGGAGGACTCAGCAAGCGTTTCTTCCTGGGATAAGTCCTGCATCTGGGCTGCATCAGCAAGCACTTCCCAGCCCACAGGGCTGCAAAGACTTTTGCTTTCTCCGGCCTATGCTGGTTGGAGAGCCGTCCATGTCTTTCCACCCCTCCATGGGGGTCCAGCTCTCCAGCAGCTGCTCCTCCTGGTTTTCCTGTGACTGAGTGTTTGTGGAGACAGAGCCCCAGAAAACAGTTTCCAGGCTCTCGGCCTCACATAGAAAGGTGCTGGCTCAGGTAGTAAATGGCCATCAACTGTGATTGGATGGCCATCAGCTCTGGCTAGTTGGCCATCAGCTGTAACCAGTGAGCCATTGGCCACTAATATAACTGCTGTGGCTACGCTAGCAGAAAATGGGGGCTAGCAAGAAGACGGTGGCTGAGCCAGCAAGAGCAGATTGCAGTTAGGATGGTGGGTTGCGGACAGTGTGGATCCAGCCTCCAGTGAGACTATAGTGCCGCCAATGAGAATATAATGGTATGACTCCCCTACCTATGGCTCCGTGGGTGTTCCTTTTTGGCCTCACCATATCCTGCGTTCTTATGTGGGGAGCAGGAGCAGAGACCCCGCAGGCTGCCCCGCCTGACACCCTGCACGACAGTGTTCATATGCACAAACGGCTCCACCACTCTTCGTACAGCTTTGGCCGACACCATATCATGCCGACTACACCATATGTTGTGCGGGGCGTCCGGCGGGGTCTCTGCTCCCGCTCCCCACATAAGAATGCAGGATATGGTGAGGCCAAAAAGGAACAGCCATGGAGCCATAGGTAGGGGAGTCATACCACTATATTCTTGCTGGCGGCTGGGTTGGAGACACAGGAAGCAGGAGCCACACTGTTCACAACCCTCACTGCTCCGCTTGCAGGCTCAGCCACCATCTTCTTGCTAGCCCCCATTTTCTGTTAGCGTTGCCACAGCAGTTATATTAGTGGCCAATGGCTCACTGGTTACAGCTGACAGCCAACTAGCCAGAGCTGATGGCCATCCAATCACAGATGATGGCCATTTACTACCTGAGCCAGCACCTTTCTATGTGAGGCCGAGAACCTGGAAACTGCTCTTTGGGGCTCTGTCCCCACAATCATTCAATTAATAACATTTAGAATAGCTTGTAAGTATATTTCAACAGACTTTTCTCACTTTATTTCTTCATCATCCTGTGTGGTTTTAAGAGAAAAGGAAGATATGGAGGATATGGTTTCAAAATGAAGAGGCATCTTATGAAACAAACCATAATGTTGTTGACATTTACCAACTAAAAAGGTTTAACTGTAACATACAGAGAATATTTCTAAATGTGACTTCTGATACATAAGCAGAAATAGTATATACATAAATAGCTAAATTTCAAAATGGTAATATATTCCATGAGGGTATTTTCCTTCTATAAAAAAGATGGAAAAAAATAGAAAACAGAACAGAAAAGAGAAAATATCCAATAAAGACTTTTTCCTTCATTGGTTTAGAGTTCTAGAATAAAATAACAGAAGACTTATGGCTAAGACACAGACAATACAGCCACTGCTGGGAAATATGAGGGCTGAGATTTCTATAATGTTGTGAAAAGTCAAACAAAACAAAAAGTTGAACATGGCTGGGAAAGCTGCCAAGTAGTCTTTTTGGTGTTTTTATTTTTAATGGTATTCCAAAGCTACCTAAAAATATGCAATATTGAAATTAATGGTAACTCACCTTTCTAATAGAATTCAACAATAAACAATCTCAGTAGCTCAATATCATTGAAGGAGATAATGTGGGAAAAAGTCTTCAAGTAAATCAGAGAGAAAATACGTACCCTGAAAGCTGGAGGTGATGCTTTGCCTCCAAACACAAAAACCATAAAGAGAAAACAGGTTTAAAAAATGAGGAATGCTAAGAAAAAAAGATCCTCTTCTCTAACAGAATAAGGGAGGGACAGTTTAGGGAACACAAAGTTACAGGTTTTAGAATTTAAAATGCATCCAACTGTACCAATTTACATTCCTACCAGCCGTGTATGAGAGTCCCTATTTCTCCACATCCTCTCCAACACTTGTTGTTACTTGTCTTGTTGATGCAGCCATTCTAAGAGGTATGAGGTGGTATCTCACTGTGGTTTTGATCTGTATTTCCATAATAGTTACTGAAGTTGAGCATTTTTTCATATATCTGTTGGCCATTTGTATGTCTTCTTGGGAGAGTTGTCTGTTCAGGTCCTCTGCCCATTTTTTAATTAGATTGTTTGTTTTTATGCTGTTGCTGAGTTGCATGAGTTCTTTATATATTTTGGACATTAGCCCCTCATTGGAGGTGTTGTTTGCAAATGTCTTGGTATCTTCCAATCGGTTGGTGGGAATGTAAATTGGTATAGCTGCTGTCAAAAATAGTATGGAGGTTCCTCAAAAAATTACGAATGGAATTACCATATGACCCAGCAATCCTTCTTCTGGTTATCTACTCAAAAAAATCTGAAAACATTTATCTGTATAGATATATGTACCCTTATGTTCATTGCAGCATTATTCATGGTGGCCAAGACATGGAAACTACCAAAGTGTCCCTCGATAGATAATTGGATAAAGATGTGATACATATATAAAATGGAATGTTACTCGGCCATAAGAAAAGATAAAATAGTGCCATTTGTGACAACATGAATGGATCTTGAGATTATCATGCTAAGCGAAAATAGGTTAGACAGAAAAAGCTGAGAACCATGTGATTTCACTCACATGTGGGATATAAAACTGAAAGCAACAAATGAACAAGACAAACAAACAAAGAAACAAAAACACATAGACACAGACAACAGTTCAGCAGTTACTAGAGGGTAAGGGGGAGGAGGGTTGGTAGAAGAGGATAAAGAGGGTCAAATATATGGGGATAGAAAGAATTGACTTTGGGTGGTGAACACACAATGCAATGTGTTATAGATGATGTATTATAGAAATGTACACTTGAAACCTATATAATTTTACTAACTATTGTGACCCCAATAAAATTATTTTTAAAAATGTTTTAATAAAAATACACATCCAACTGAACTGGCTAGCTGATGGTCTGCAGATTTCAGAAAAGTAGGAAGCAGTGGGTCCTTAAAAATGTATGTTTAGGAAGGCATGAATTTGAGGAACAGAGGCATGACTAGTGCTTCTTAAACTTCAATTTGCTTACAAATCACCTGGAGTTCTTGTTAAAATACACTCTGGCTCCCTTCCTTTCTTCCTCAGAAAACCAAATATGGCATCTTCCATGAGGAGTTTGTTTTCTGACCACAGCAGATATGAGAAACCTTTCGGAGGTTTCTCAACAATTCCACGGGACACCAGTGCATGCAGGAATTCATGGACGAGAAGCTGCCAGGCATAGTAGCAAGGATTGGAGACACAAAAACAGAAATTAAGATTTTAAGCATTGGCGGCGGTGCAGGCGAAATTGATCTTGATCTTCAAATTCTCTCCAAAGTGGAGGCTCAGTACCCAGGAGTTTATATCAGCAATGAAGTTGTTGAACCAAGTGCTGAACAAATCGCCAAGTACAAAGGGTTTGTAGCCAAGTCATCAAACCTCGAGAACATAAAGTTTGCTTGGCATGAGAAGATATTATCTGAATATCAAAATAGAATGATGGAGAAAAAAGAACTTCAGAAGTAGGACTTTATTCATATGATTCAGATGCTGTATTATGCGAAAGACATCCCAGCTACACTGAAATTCTTCCATAGTCTCTTAGCTACCAATGCTAAGAGTCTTGTTATTCTTGTGTCAGGAACCAGTGGCTGGGACAAGCTATGGAAAAAGTACGGATCCCGCTTACTCTGGGATGACCTCTGCCAGTATGTCACATCGACCCATCTCACCCAGATGCTGGACAATTTGGGGATTAAATATGAGTGTTATGACCCTCTGTCCACCATGGACATATCTGACTGTTTTACTGACGGAAATGAAAATGGAGACCTGCTTTGGGATATTTTGACAGAAACCTGCAACTTTAATACAACAGCACTACCTGATCTCAAAGCAGAAATTGTGGAAGATCTGCAAGAGCCTGAATTCAGTGTAAAGAAAGACGGAAAGGTTCTTTCTAATAATAGTCAGTTTCATAGTTGTTGAGGCATAACTGTCAACCATGAGAATGTATTTAAAAATCATATTTTGAACAACAATGATCATTATTTCTGTATTAAAATTACAAATACATCTCATAATATAGAGTATTGTCATTTATATGTAAAATCTAGAAAATTCCAAGACATTCTTGGACTTCCATGTAGAATCATATGTGATATTGCTGGTCTTATCCCATCCCTTTTCCAGGTAAAGAGATCACATGTGGGCTAAATGCCACATAAGCTGGGAAAATGACAACTAAGGCTCACTGGCTTATTGACAATAAGCTCCTTTCCATTTGTTGATTGTATTGCAATTTCCTAGAATACGAAAAAAGTATCTATGTATTCTTTAAAAAAAAAAAATGCACTCTGATTTCGTAGGTCTGGTGTTAGCCCTGAGATTCTGCATTTCTAATAAGCTCCCAGGTGATGCCAGTGCTGCTGGTTCTTGGCTCAAACTTTGACTAACAAAGTACTAGTGGCTCCTGACTTCACATAGCACCAGGGAACCCAAATAGAAACTCTCCACATATTCATTCAGTCAAAGAAATGTACAGACCTTGACAACATTCGGAAATTGGTGGTATGAGGAAACATTTGTTACCTTTATGTATGAGTCACTAAATTAATGTTTGCTTTATGCTAATCAAATTTGTTAACGTAGTTCTATCATGAGAATACCTGTGCTATTTTGAGGATAGTCCAGAAAAACTGATAAGGCAGTATATGCTCACCTGGCAACACTGCATGAAAACACACATAAGGATTATTACAAAAGGCAGTGGTACCCATTTTATATTGGCAATGTGTGGAAGCTTTACAGTTGTAAATCTGTAGACTTACATGAACAGAATATCTCACCTAAATCTCACGTAAGGCATGTGCCTTGTAAGCTGAAACGTGCTCAAGCGCCGAAAGAGCACTGTTTCTTGCACCTGCCCACTTGTGTTCTGTCCAGCAGAGAAGACTAAAAACAGTTGATCAGCAGATTGAGCCCCACCAATGAGAATCATGCCTGGGATATGTATAAAGGGTCTAGAATTAGCCTGTTTTCCCTATATTTCATTTCTGGGGTGACATCCTTCAGCCCATAAAGTAGCAGCAGTCTCCTCCCCAAACCCCACACCCAATTTCCCCAGTCTTTCAGATGTAGCTGCTACCTCAATCCTGGTTTGTGACCCACTTCTTCAACTAAGACTAGAGTCTGGCAAAGGATCCTAGACAATATGGTTTCTGAGGCGCTGATATTATGCTGTTCCTATAGACGCTTACCCACCTCTTCACTGTGGCTGTTGTCTGTACCTACTACCTGTGGTCCCACTCCAACCCCAAGAACAAAGACACTGTCATTTTACTAAAAATATTGTAATTAAGGCTACTGTTACTATGTTTCACCCAGTCAAATTGAATCCTTACCTATTTATGCCAACCTGGATGGAATCCATGCCATCTCTGAAACTGTGTCGTTTCATTCTACAAAAAAATTAGTTACATGGCCTTATCTGTTCCCTTTGTCTCTGTGTAATTAATCCATAGTACCTTGTGACCACACTTAGAAATCAGTAAAACCTAGACGTTAGTTCTCCTCTACTACTGACTAGCCAGACTGTATTCTCAAATCACATTATGTTTCAGGACCTCATTCTTCTTATCTATAACATGGAGTCAGTAACTATATTGCCTTCTTCACAAAATTGTTGTCAAGATTAAATGGAATCAAATATTGCAATACTTTGAAAACATGTAAAGTACTGTATATCAAATATTATCACTGTCATTGCAAGCTTAATTTAGCAGATGAATAAACTACTTTTATAAGCAACTTCTCTAAGCCTGGAGTAATGAAGTGACAGTTTACATCACATTCTGCCTGTTGAACACCAAGGATTAAAGAGACAACTTGATCTGTGCTTATGCTGCCAAATAAAATGCAACTAACCTACATAGGTTTAAGTACAATTCTAGGTACTGGCTAACAACACATGACTACTGAACTTGTAGATGTCAAAACATTCTGTGGTACACTTATTCTTTGTAGGAAAATTAATCCTGTACTTCGATAATTTTGATTAAAAAAATTTTTGATATTATAAGCCAATTAAATCATTACAAGGTATTACAAGATATTATTTTAATGATTAGGTTGTCTTGTACCGAGTAGGTTCCTAATAAATATTATAGTAAGTAATTAAAGTGTCAATGAACTTTGTCAATACAGAGCTGATGCAACTTTTGGTAAATCTAACTATATGAATATTTGACTATATGAATTATTCATATAGTCTATAGTCACTTTCCAATATAGACAATTTGGAAAATACATATAAAAAACATAAATTGGTTCCACAATATTCACATACAAAAACGTCATATTATTTCACTAAATATTTCTTAATGTTGCTGCGAAATCCCATTTTGGTCAAGCTCATAGTATCTTGTATCCACTTAGAATAATATGGGATACGAGACACCTGGGAGGCTAGACACTAAGTGTTACAGCTTTGAGAGTGGTGGAGAGAATCCCTGGGGCTGAGCCCCCAGTTAGTGGAGAAAATAGCTGTGAAGAGCATTCTACAACTTACCTGGAACACTTCCTGATCCACAGTGGACGACCTGCTCCCAACAGGAGCATTATGTAGCAGAAAGTGCCATGCCAACAATGGAGGAAGGGTCAGAGCTCCTGTATTCTTGGGCCCTGTGGGGAGCCATGGTTGCAGTTAACTTTAAAGCCTTAACAGAATGGCTCGGTTTATGCTTAACCTATTTCCTCCCCCTGAAGCAATTGTCTCTGCCTGTACCTGGAGAGTGCTTGCAAGCTGCTCAGGAATGTGGTAGGAGTGGCCAGTTCCCAGACACAGAAGACTGATGGCTACTTCAAGGCAATTGATAAGGATAATTACTTTTGGGAGTTTCAGTGAATTTTGTGTCTCCTATGTAGAAGTTAAAGATTTACTGTCAATGAGGTAATGCATTTTTGTGCTTGTTAAACTGCACGTCCACAGAAGGTATAAATTCTGGGGACAGAATAAACTCAGCGTCTTCAGGATCACTGAAGTCCGCGATCGCTATCATCAATTGTGTGAGTGTCTTTTTTCATTCCCACTCCCCTTGTCAGGAACCGTTCGACTCGTGGCGGCTGGCCCGCTACAGGCCCACATGTAGATCTCCCAGGACTCCTGTGCGTTCTGTGCGGTGGAGAGACCCGCTGGGAGTCTCAGCATTCCCAGAAGCTCTCCTGCCCATCACCATCCCATGCCTCCTTGCCTCACTGAGTGATGGCTTGTCAGTGAAGGCATGCTAGGGCTTACTCGATTTAGGTCCCCAAAAGCACCTATCTCATGAGTTTACCTGCCCAAGAGTTCCACTCCCCTCAAGTCTTCCTGAAATGTAGTATCATCACACTCTGTCTAGCACAAATTCCTCTGATTTCTGAAATATGGATAGTACCTTACTATGGAGTCCATTCCTAATGCGAGTTTTCCCTTATAAAGCATGTCAACTTACCATTACTTTTAAACATTTATTTAAAACTATCAAAGAATCAATAAGCAGCCTTTTCGTTCCCTCTGCTCTCACTTGCACCTGCACGCTCTGCTCTGCCATGCCCTGCTCTGAAGAGACCCCTGTCATCTTCCCCAGCAAGTCCAGAGGAGGATGGCATGCGGCTCCACCCCGCCTAGGTCTGGGAGTGTGCCACCGCCCTGACCAAGGCGTCTGCGCAGGCCGCGGGCTATATGACCTGTAGGGTACCTATGATTACACAGTAACCCCTATGGAGAAAATCTTTGTGAAAACCGACATACAGATAGCTCTTCCTTCTGGGTGCTAGGGAACAGTAGCTCCACGTTCTGGCTTGGCTGCAAAACACTTCATCTATGGAGGAGCTGGTGTCACAGATGAAGATTAGGGAGAAATATTGGTATTGTACTGTTTGATTTGGGCAAAGAAAAGTTTGAAGTCTCAAAGGCTGACCAAATTGCACAGCTCATTTATGAATGGATTTTTTTTATCCTGAGATAGAGCAAGTTCAAGTTTTAGATGACACTAAAAGGGATTCAGGAGGTTTTGGTTCCACTGGAGAGAATTAAAATTGATGCCAAGAATAGAAAATGAGAAAACATGCTCTTTTTCTAAAAAATAAATAATTTTTGTTTAGTGTTACAAAAAATAAAGAAAGAAAGAATGGTGGCGGGGATGGCTCAGTTGGTTAGAGCATGAGCTCTGAACAACAGGGTTGCGGGTTTGAGTCCCACATGGACCACTAAGCTGCACCCTCCACAACTAGATTGAAAACAACAAGTTGCCACTGAGCTGCTGGAGGGACCACCGGATGGCTCAGCTGGTTTAGAGCGAGAGCTCTCAACAATAAGGTTACCGGTTCAATTCCCACATGGGATAGTGGGCTGTGCCCTCTGCAACCAAGATTGAAGGACAACAACTTGGAGCTGATGGGCCCTGGAGAAGCACACTGTTCCCCAATAGAAATAAAAAAAAATAAAAGAATCAATCAGGCTTGGGAAGGAGAGAGATATCCTAGAGAATACAATATATAACATGATTTACAAAATCACGTCAAAGGCTAAATATATTAAATCTGTTCTGAATTTAGTGTATATTTTTATATATTTCTACTTCAAAACTACCATTTAAACCTTATATATTTATAAAATGTAACTTTACAATATTTGGATCTCTACATAAATTCTTTCCAGTAAAACATTAAAAAAAGAAAGAAAATGAAAGCTTATCGGTATTTTTCTATGTAACCAAAGAAGCAATCATTTGCCTTGACAGCACATGTAACCTATGTTCATGGAATAAACTTTCCAAAGTGCTGATTAATTTAACTTTACGGTTTTGCTGATTATCTACTATGCTACATTCATAATACACAACCCCTTTATCACTGTGTAAGCAGGAAAATGATTCCCACAGTCACTGTAAATTGAGAAGAGAGCTTTTTTTAAACCTTAGGCAATTAAAATAGATTGGCCTTTGTAGTTACATCCTTGACCTTTCCTCTGAGTTTACTTGATAGGCAGTAAAATATTTCAGTCAAGCGTTCTGGTAAATTAGGCTGTGTCGGTCATCAAAATGAGACTCTATATAGCAGGTATCACTCATAGATCATATTTCATCTAATTTTATTTTCATACAATGCACTATAGGATGCTCTGTATAAAATAAAGACCTACTTTGAAGAATTAATCAAAGTACTTGTATTTTCAATCTGCTTTTTATTACTGTTTGCCCATCTACCTTCAGATAGTCTACCAACTTAACTTTTGAGCATTGAATGATGCATGAGTATACATGGCTTTAAAGCAAGAAAGCAACCAATAATGACACGGTAATAAAGAATACAGTCATCTCTTAATAGTAATTTCTAAATATTTCAATTCAACAACATTGAGTCAAAGGGTACAAATGCTCACTGTGTTACTATTTTCAGAATATAATACTTTCATATTTATACTTCACAGTAAATTAACTGTATGAAAGTCACTGAGTTTCCTTCACCCAAGCCACTTCCACTGGCTTTTTCATACAAACGGCCTGTCTTGGCTCGTGCTATGGACTTGCCTAAAACCTGTCAAATGTTCAGAAACCTCAAACAAGCAGCATCTGGCTTTGGCAAGCCCTGTAGCTCTTGTGAAGCAGCCCCAAATCCAGTAGTACTGACAGCCAGCCTCAGTTCTCAGCTTAGCATCTTCCAGGCACTTTCAAGCGCAGCACAAGTGGCAACCAACTGCGGATCACTTTGTAGCTTATACCAAGTGGCTCCAGGCCGGGAACAGGAAGCAACATTGGCCTGCAACAGAGCCCCTCCCAAGAGGCCCCAGAACCAACACACCAGGCTGCCAGCTTCAGACCATACCAGAGCACCACCCAACTACCTACACAAACAACACACCTAAAGGGCAGACTCAGTAGGCACCACAGCCTGGCTAAAGCAAATCTTGTTCCTTAGGGTCAGTCCCTGCATAACAGCTTCTACAATGTTGTCATAGCGAGTCCTCACAACCAATCAGCCTGAGGGTCAATCCCTCCCATTGACATGCCAACAGTAGCCAAAGCCAACTACAACA
The DNA here is from genome assembly GCF_057876585.1 of Rhinolophus sinicus. Lineage (NCBI taxonomy): Eukaryota > Metazoa > Chordata > Mammalia > Chiroptera > Rhinolophidae > Rhinolophus > Rhinolophus sinicus. Next base: position 36,666,279 of record NC_142507.1, read on the forward strand.
GGAGGGCACACACAAACCATACAAGGGACACACCTGGAGCACCTGGCGCAGGTGACCAGAAAGACTGAACCATAGGACACCTGCTATGTAAGGCCACTCTACTAAAGCCAGGAGATATAGCAGCTCTGTTTAATGCATAGAAAGAAACATAGGAAGACAGCCAAACCGAGGAGACAAAACACATATCCCAAATGAAATAACAGAACAAAGCTCCAGAAAAAGAACTAAACAAAATGGAGACAAGAAATTTACCAGATGCAGAGTTCAAAACACTAGTTATAAAGAAGCTCAATGATCTCAGTGAAAACATCAACAAAGAGGTAGCAAACATAAAAGTGGAGATAGAAAACATAAAAAGAACCAGTCAGAAATAAAGAATACATTAGAGGGAATCAACAGTAGATTAGATGAAACAGAAGATTGAATCAGCAATTTGGAAGACAAGGTAATAGAAAGCATCCAATCAGAACAGCAAAAAGAAAAAAAAGAATCCAAAAAAATGAGGAGAGTTTAAGGGACCTCAGGACAACATCAAGCATACCAACATTCCCATCATAGGGGTACCAGAAGAATAGAGAAAGCAAGGAATTGAAAACTATTTGAAAAAATAATGACTGAAAACTTCCCTAACCTGGTGAAAGAAATAGACATACAAGCCCAGGAAGTGCAGAGAGTCCCAAAAGGGTAAACCCAAAGAGGTGGACACCAAGTCACATCATAATTAAAATGCCAAAGGTTAAAGAAAAAGAGAGAATCTTTTTTTTTTAACTTATTGGGGTGACAATTGTTAGTAAAAGTACATAGATTTCAGGTGTACAATTCTGTAATACATTATCTATAAATCCCATTGTGTGTTCACCACCCAGAGTCAGTTCTCCTTCCATCACCGTATATTTGATCCCCCTTACCCTCATCTCCCACCCCTGACCCCCCTTACCCTCTGGTAACCACTAAACTATTGTCTGTGTCTATGAGTTTCTCTCTCATTTGTTTGTCTTGTTCTTTTGCTGTTTTTGGTTTATATACCACATATCAGTGAAATCACATGGTTCTCTGCTTTTTCTGTCTGACTTATTTCGCTCAGCATTACACTCTCAAGATCCATCCATTTGTCACAAATGTTCCTATATTATCTTTTCTTACCACCGAATAGTATTCCATTGTGTATATATACCACAACTTCTTTATCCATTCATCTATCGAAGGACATTTGGGTTGTTTCCATGTCTTGGCCACTGTAAACAAAGCTGCAATGAACATTGGAGCACACATGTCTTTATGTATAATGTTTTCAGATTTTTTGGGTAGATATCCAGGAGAGGGATTGCTGGGTCATATGGTAATTCTATTCGTAATTTTTTGAGGAACCTCCACACTGCCTTCCATAGCGGCTGCACCAGTCTGCATTCCCACCAACAGTGTATGAGGGTTCCTTTTTCTCCACAGCCTCTCCAAAACTTGGTACTATTTGTCTTGTTGATGATAGCCATTCTGACTGAGGTGAGGTGATATCTCATTGTGGTTTTGATTTGCATTTCTCTGATGATTAGTGATGTTGAACATTTTTTCATGTCTATTTGCCATTTGTATTTCCTCTTTGGAGAAATGTCTCTCCAAGTCCTCTGCCCATTTTTCAATTGGGTTGTTTGTTTTTTTCTTGTTGAATTTCATGAGTTCCTTGTATATTTTGGATATTAGCCCCTTATCGGAGGCACTGTTTGCAAAAATCTTCTCCCATTCAGTTGGTTTTCTCTTTATTTTGTCGATGGTTTCTTTTGCTGTGCAGAAGCTTTTAAGTTTCATATAGTCCCATTCGTTTATTTTAGCTTTTACTTCCATTGCTTTTGGAGTCCAATTCATAAAATGCTCTTTGAACCCAAGGTCCATAAGTTTAGTACCTATGTTTTCTTCTATGCAGTTGATTGTGTCAGGTCTTATGCTTAAGTCTGTGATCCATTTTGAATTAATTTTGGTACATGGTGACAGATAGCAGTCCAGTTTCATTCTTTTGCACGTGGTTATCCAATTCTCCCCTCACCATTTATTGAAGAGGCTGTCTTTCCTCCGTTGTATGCTTTTAGCTTCTTTGTCAAAAATTATCTGTCCATATTTATGTGGTTTTATTTCTGGGTTCTCAATTCTATTCCATTGGTCTATGTGTCTGTTTTTCTGCCAGTACCATGCTGTTTTGATTATTGTAACCCTGTAGTACAACACAAAATCAGGAAGTGTGATACTCCATTATTGTTCTTTTTTCTTAAGATTGCTTTGGCTACTCGGGGTCTTTTGTGGTTCCAAAAAAATCTGATGATTTTTTGTTCTATTTCTTTAAAAATGCCGTTGGGATTTTGATGGGGATTGCATTAAATCTGTATATTGCTTTGGGTAATATGGCCACTTTAACTATGTTGATTCTTCCAATCCACGAGCACGGAATGTCTTTCCATTTCTTTGTGTCTTCTTCAATTTCTTTCAAAAATGTCTTGTAGTTTTCAGCATATAGGTCTTTCGCATCCTTGGTTAAGTTTATTCCTAGGTATTTTATTGTTTTTGCTGCAACTGCAAAAGGAATTGTTTTTTGTATTTCTTTTTCTGAGATTTCATTGTTAGTATATAGGAATGCAATGGACTTTTGTACGTGGATTTTGTAGCCAGCAACTTTACTGTATTTGTTGATTGTTTCTAGTAGCTTTTTGGTGGAGTCTTTAGGGTTTTCTATATATAGCATCATGTCATCTGCAAAGAGTGATAATTTAACTTCTTCATTCCCAATTTGGATGCCTTTTATTTCTTTCTCTTGCCTGATTGCTATGGCAAGGACTTCCAACACTATGTTGAAAAGCAGAGGTGATAGGGGACAGCCCTGTCGTGTTCCTGAACGGAGAGCAAAGAGCTTCAGTTTGTCACGATTAATTATGAGATTAGCAGAGGGCTTGTCATATATGGCCTTTATTATGTTAAGGTATTTTCCTTCTATACCTATTTTATTAAATGTTTTAATCATAAATGGATGTTGTATCTTGTCAAATGCTTTTTCTGCATCAATTGATATAATCATATGATTTTTGTCCTTTATTTTGTTTATGTGATGTATGGCATTGATGGATTTGCGTATGTTGAACCATCCTTGTGCCCCAGGGATGAACCCCACTTGGTCGTGATGAATAATCTTTTTAATGCATTGTTGTATTGGATTTGCTAGAATTTTGTTTAGGATTTTTGCATCTGTATTCATTAGAGATATTGGTCTGTAGTTTTCTTTTTTGGTGCTGTCCTTACCAGGTTTTGGTATCAGGGTAATGTTGGCCTCATAAAATGAGTTAGGGAGTACTGTGTAAAAGAGAGAATCTTAAAAGCAGCAAGAAAAAATCAGTTAATTACCTTCAAGAGAGCTCTCAACAGAAACTTTGCAGGCCAGAAAGGATTGGCATGATATATTCAAAGTGACGAAAAGCACAGAATAGGAGAAAATATTTGCATATTCTTATGTCTGATAAGAGATTAATATCTGGAATATATAGAAAAGTCAGCAACGAAAAACCAACAACTCAATTCAAAACCTGGCAATGAACTTAAATAGACAATCCTCTAAAGAAAATATATGAATGGTGAATAGGCACATGAAGAGATATTCAATATCTTTCCCTTAATTTTTAGGGAAATGCAAATTGAAACTGCAATGAGTTAACACCTCATACCCATGTGGATGGCTACTATCAAAAAAGCAAGGAAGCAAGAAAGCAACAAAAGAAAGAGAGAGAGAGAGAGAGGAAGGAAGGAAGGAAGGAAGGAAGGAAGGAAGGAAGGAAGGAAGGAAGGAAGGAAGGAAACAAGTGTTGTCAAGAATGTGGGGAAATTAAAACCCTTGTGCACTGTTGGTGAGAATGTAAAATGGTACAGCTGCTTTGGAAAACAGCATGAAAGTTCCTCAGAAAATTAAAAATAGAACTGCCTTATGACCCAGCAATTCCATTCTTAGTATGTACCCAAAATAATTGAAAGCAGAGTCTCAAAGAGATATTTGTACACCCACAGTCACAGAAGTATTAGTCACAGTAACTAAAACACTGAAGCCAGCCAAGTGTCCGTTGACAGATGAATGGATAAGCAAACTGTAGTATATACATACAATGGAATATTATTCAGCCTTAAAAAGGAAGGAAATTTTGACATATGCTAAAACATAGATGAACCTTGAGGACATTATGCTAAGTGAAATAAGCCAGTCACAAAAAGACAAATACTATATGATTCCACTTATATGAGGTATCTAGAGTAGTCAAAATCATAAAAACAGAAAGTAGAATGGTGTTTGCCAGGGGTTAGAAGGAGGAGGTGGTGGGGCAAGGGGTGGGGTGTTACTCTTTAATAAGCACAGAGTTTCAGCTTTGCAAGATAAAAAGAGTTCTGAAAATATGGTGGTGACAGTATGAATGTACTTAATACCACTGAACGGTACACCTAAAAATGGTTAGATGGTAAATTTTTTGTTATGTATTTTTTACAATAAAAAGCGGAGAGGATAAAGAAATGCAGCTCATTTTGTTAATTCTGGAATCTTAACTAATGAGATAGTCAACAGCTTACACAAGAGCCAAAAAATAACAAGGAAGAAAGATTTAAGAGTTCTAAAAAGTTAGCCTAACTAAATTATTCATTAAACCAGAAACAAAATACAAATACAATAATAGAATTCATTTATATATTCATTCCTTCCATCCTTCACTCATTCTAATGGGCATTATTGAATGCCTTTTGATGCCAGACACTATACCACAGAAAGAGGACCCCAATGGAATAGGGATAATATTTTTTAAAATATTCATGTGCCTTTCTCATTTGCCTTTGTACACACAGGGCTTTCCCAATTTGGTCTGAGATACTGATCTACCTCAGTTGGGGTCATAGATTGTTATAGAATTAATACAAAAAGAAAGAAGAGTTAGTATTTAACATCTCACATTTAAAATAGGATTTTGCAGCACAACTATAGGCATTTTTGAAAGAGAAAAATTTTCTAAATTCTTCTGTGTCTCATTTAACATGTTAGGGGCTAGGCGTAATGAACTAGTTCCTGATACGGAGGAAGAGAAACCCACTTCTTCTGGGCTTAAATGATAAGAAAACCTAAAGAAGAGAGAGGCAAGTGAAAGAAATAGTCTGATGTGTCCTGATGGAAGCAAGTCAGATAGGTTGAGGAGATTATTAGAGTGTAAACTCCATATGGGCAAGGATTTTTGTCTGTCGTATTCATTACTGTATCCTCATGCCCAGAACAGTACTTAGCACACAGTAGATAGAGTAGTTGTTGAATCCATAGATGGCTTTTTGCTTTGCTCCCTGTTCCCAACTCTGGGTGTAGAGTGTTGTGCTAGGCAAAAGAAAAGGGGGCTTAAATAGCCAGCAAGATTAGGAGGGTAAAACAAGATCAGTTACACAGACCCCAGTTTTCATTCTCAGCACACATTTTATAGATCCAACCATGGAAGAGATGAGATGACTCCAGCAAAGGCATGTGAAATGGATGCATTGGGCTTTGGGCCAGGCTGAGAATATTTCAGATACTCAGAGAGATCTGCAGTGAAAGTAAGACCTGAAGGAAAACCAAGACAGCAGTGGGGGCCTGTAGACTCTGACGGAGCCAAGGAAGAATGACCAGGAAGTTATCAGCTCCAGATCTTAGTAGCTTATGCCAACAGCGTAGCCAGGAACAGGACTAGACAGGTATCTTTCAGGTGATGCCAGTCCCAAATAATGACCACTTCAAGGTCACAGAGTTCACGTCCTCCAATGCAACAAGTTCACATGAGACCATGTTCTGTGTGCAATAAACCACCTTAGAGAGAAGTAGAGAGAGGAGGTGTGATCAAAACAATAAAACAATCGAGGGGATCCAAGATGGTGGAGTAGATAAACACTGTGCTTACGTTCTTCCATGACCACATTAAAATTAGAACTAAATTATAGAACAATCAATCTGGAGAACCATCTGAAGTCTAACTGACAGAAGTTTTATAACTAAGGATATAAAGGAGAAGCCATGTTGAGACTGGTAGGAGGGGTGGAGATGGGGAACGAGCCTGCCTCATACCTCTATGTGGTGGTTGAGAATTGAGAGGGATATTTTGGCCCTGGAGGTTTCCCCCAGAGGAGCGAGGGGCCCCAGCCCCACACCAACTTACCAGCCCAGAATACTGGTTCCAGGAAGAGGAGGCCCTCACAACATCGCTGTGAAAAACAGTGGGGATTCCAACCACGTGGGTGGGACAGAAGGCTGTGGGAAAACCAGACATCCTCACAAAAGGCCCACATACAGACTCACTCTTTCGCAGACACACCCTGGGCTCTGGTAGTGGGAAAGTGACTCAGGGGGCACTGGAGATATATGGGGAGAAAGTGAGTTGTGTGGCTTTGGGGCAAGGACTGGAGGGACAGTTGCTATTTTAAATGTGTGGGGTCCTCCTCTGTTGCAGCTGGTAGGTGGGCACCATCTTTCCTGCATTGAGCCCTCCCTGACATGGCCAAATCTGAATACGCATTGGCCTTATGACTTCCTCTCACTCCACTCTGGTGACTTCCCAGGAGCCCATCTCACCCAAGTTGCCCAACACTGGAGGCACTTTCTCAGTGAGTAGCCAGCCCTGCCCACATTGCACTCTTTCTTGGACAAATCTTGGGGGTCTGCAAGCCCCGAAGTGCTCTGAGAATTTTGCTAAGTAGCTCTCCAGCTCTCCAGCTATCCAGGCTCAGCACTGAAACTGAACTAGAATCTACATCATCCCACTCTGGTGACTCTCTGAGACTCTACCTCACCCAACTCGCATACTGCACAAGGCTTTATCAGAGGCTGAGCATACAGGAGGTGGCAGGAAGAAGCAGCCCTCAGTTTGTCCTGGCTTTTTGTGAAGCTACCCCAGGCCTGGTACTGGTGGCAGCCATAATCAGTTCACAGCATAACCTCTTCCATGTGCCTCCCGGTTTAACACAGGCAGCAACCAACCACTGACCACTTTGTAGCTCTCAACAGGTACTCTGTGGCCAGTCACAGGCAGTGGCTGACCTGGGCCTGCACTGGATCCCATCTAAGAGGTCTCAGAACAAACATACCATGTTTCCCCAAAAATAAAATCTAGCCAGACAATCAGCTCTAATGAGTCTTCTGGAGCAAGAATTAATATAAGACCTGGTCTTAATTTACTATAATATAAGACCTGGTATATTATATTATAATATAATATAATATAATATAATATAATATAATATAATATAATATAATACTGGGTCTTATATAATTTTTGTTCCAAAAGACGCATTAGAGCTGATTGTCCAGCTAGGTCTTATTTTTGGGGAAACACGGTACTTGGAGGTTGGCTTCATACTGCAGCAGAGCAGCACCCAATTAGCCCCACAAGCAGCACACACAAAGGGCAGTAGCAACAGGCACCAGAGCATGCTGTGGCAAATCCCACTCTGTAGGGTAAGCCCTGTGCAGAGCAGCCCATAAGCTGTGCATGTGGCCAAACCCCACAGCCAGTCAACCTGAGGGTCAATCCCACCCACTAACATGCCAACAGCAATCAATGTTCAACTATAACAAGAGGGCACACAGAACCCACACAAGGGAGTCTCCCAGAGCACCTGGCACTGGTGACCAGAAAGACTTTGCCACTGGGCCCCACAGGGCACCTACTACATAAGGCTGCTCAACCAAGACTGCGTCTCACAGCACATCCACCTAATACATAGAAACAAAAACAGAGGCGGCCAAGATGGTGAAACTAAAAAATACATCCCAAATGAAAGTACAGAAGAAAACTCCAGAAAAAGAGCTAAACGAAATGGAGGCAAGCAACCCACCAGAGACAGAGTTCAAAACAGTGGTTATAAGGATGATCAAGGAACTTAGTGAGAACTTCAACAAAGAGATAGGAAGTATAAAAAAGAACATAGAAATCATAAAAAAGAACCAATCAGAAGTGAAGAATACAATAACTGAAATGAAGAATGCACTAGAAGTAAACATCAGCAGACTAGATGAAACAAAGGACTGAATCAGTGGTTTGGAAGACAGGTAACAGAAAACACCCACTCAGAAAAAAAAAAAGAATCAAAAAAAATGAGGATAGTTTAATGGGCCCCTGGAACAACATTGGGCGTACCAACATTCACATCATAGGGGTACCAAAAGGAGAATAGAGAAAACAAGGAATTGAAAACCTATTTGAAGAAATAATGATGGAAAACTTCCCTAACCTGGCAAAGAAACTACACATTCAAGTCCAGGAAGCACAGAGTCCCAAACAAGATGAACCTAAAGAGGCCCAGACCAAGACATGTTATAATTAAAATGGCAAAAGTTAATGACAAAGAGAGAATCCTAAAGGCAGCAAGAGAAAGGCAACTAGTTATTAATACTTACACAGGAGCTGCCATAAGACTGTCAGCTTGATTTCTCAACTTTGCAGGCCGAAAGGATTGGCATGGAATACTGAAAGTGATGAAAAGCATGGACCTACAACCAGTGTATTCTATCCAGTAAGGCTATCATTTAAAATCAAAGGACAGATAAAGAGCTTCCCAGACAAGAAAAAGCTAAAGGAGTTCATAACTACCAAATCAGTATTACAAGAAATATTAGAGGGACTTCTTTGAGATGAAAAAAAAAACACAAAAATATGAATAAGGAAAAGGCAATAACTACATATCTATCAACAATTAAATTCAATGTAAATGGATTAAACGCTTCAAACAAAAGACATAGGTGGCTGAATGGATAAGAAAACAAAACCTTTACATATGCTGCCTACAAGAGAGTCACTTAAGATTGAAAGACATACACAGACTGAAGGTAAAGGGATGGAAAAGGTATTTCATGAAAATGGAAATGAAAAAAGAGGAAAACTGGAATAGCAATACTTATACCAGACAAAATAGACTTTAAAACAAAGACTATAACAAGAGACAAAGAAGGACCCAGTAATCCCACTTCTGGGTATTTATCTGAAGAAACCCAAAATGCTACTTTGAGGAGATGTATGCATCCATATGTTCATAGCAGCATTGTCTACAATGGCCAAGATGTGGAGGTAGCCTGGGTTTCCATGGATGTGGATAAAGAGGAGGTAATACATATATATATATATGCACAAACATTGGAATATTGCTCAGCCATAGAAGGGAATGGGTTCTTGCTATCTGCAGTGGCATGGATGGACCTGGAGGGTATTGTGCTAAGTGAAATAAGTCAGACAGAGAAAGACAAATACCATATGATCTCACATATATGTGGAATCTTTAAAAAGTCAAATTAACAAAACCAGAGAGTAGAATGGTTGTTGCCAGGGGCTGGGGGGCTGGGGAATTGGGGAGATGATGTTTAAGGGCACAAACTTGCAACTGGTGGATAAATAAGTCCTGGAGATCTAATGCACTACATAGTGATTATAGACAACAATACTGTATTATGAACTTCAGTAGATGCTAAGAAATTAGTTCTTAATTGTTCCCACCACAAAAAAGAAATTATAATTATGTTACATGATAGACATGTTAGCTAAATCTACACTGGTAATCATATTGCAGCATATAAATATATTAAATCTACACATTATATACCTTAAACTTACACCATGCTATATGTCAATTATATCTCAATAAAATAAATTAAAAACAACAACAAAGGAAGTCTGAGAAACTGCGACAGCCAAGAGGAGACTAAGGAGACATGATGACTCCATGTAATGTAGTATCCTAATGGGATCCTAGAACAGAAAAAGGACATTAGGTAAAAACAAAGGAAATTGGAAAAACTATGGACTATAGTTAATAATAATGTGTCAATATTGGTTCACTAATTGTAACAAATGTATCATACTATTTTAAGATGTTCACAATTGGGGAAACTGGGTGCAAGTATATGGAACCTTTCTGTTTTCTCTCTGCAACTATTTTCTTAACTCTAAAACTATTCTAAAATTAAAAGTTTATTTAAATTTTTAAAAATGAATAAATACAGTTTTCTTGTATATCTAAAAAGTGTAAATAATTTTACAACTCTGCCTCAAGGACTCTAATGGATGAAGAAGAAAAGCAAAAAGGCAGTCATCAAACATGATACCACGTATCATACACCAAAGGAGCATGAAGGAGGAGCATGTAACCCAGACCCATGGGAGGAGGACAAGTCAGGGAAAGATTTCCTGAAGGAGCTGTGCTGAAATGACTGAGTTTTAGATTGGCCAGGATGTTCCTAGAAAACAGAAAACAAACTCACTGTTGACACAGCCATATATAACGTCTGCAACATCTAACTTCCATTTATAAACCTTTATTGAATGGTAAAGATAAGGCCATGGGGATAACATCAGTGCCTTCAGATTTAGTTTATTGAACAAAATCACTGAGAATGGAATTGAAATCCCATTCTTCCACTTGCTTGCTATGTGACCTTAAACAAGTTGCTCAACCTTAAGGACTTGGCTTCCTTATCTTTAAATTGGGAGTAATAATAGTGTTGTTTTGGGAATTGAGTTAGTATATGTAATGGGCTTAGAACAGAGTTAAGAGAACTTTTGATTATGTCTTTTGTCTCTGCCATGTCCTGGAAGCTCCTTCTTCATCTGATTTGTCTGACTGCCATCCTTGACCCAGCAAAGACAACTAGCTATCACCCCTTCTTTTTTTAGGCTATAATTTATTAAAAGCCTAATATTCGCTAAGTGCTGTAATAGACACTTTAAATGCTTTTAATATCTCATCTAATCTTCACATCAACCCTTCAAATGAGATGTTCTCTCCATTTCATGGGTGAAACAATTGTGATTCAGAGAGATTAAAACTAATCTGAGATTTGTTTCTCTCTAAAATCCATTTTCTTTATGTTGTAGTATCTCCTTTTTGAAAAATCTCTGTCTGATTTTCCATACCTCTATACCGTCATATCCATTTTAACTCTATTTCTTTTTCTATCTTCCCTCTCTTCACTGGCTCTCTCTGGATATTTCAAAAAGTACAGAATAAATAGTTCAGTTTAAAAGGGAATTTGGAACTGCGATTCCAAATTTTACAAACAAAAATTATTAATAATGTTGGTACGTAATCGCTACAAAATAAAATACACAGAAAATACATAAGAGTATAAAAACCAAATAAGGCAGCCCTGTCTACTTCAGACTCAAAAAAAATCACAGAATTGGAACCTAACTATAAATAATACCCCAAATAATCCCTTCCTTTCAGAAAACATATACATGCATACACAAACAAACCTGAAGAAATCCCCTTCTGACTGCAGCCCTTTTCCCACTCCCCAAGTGCATTAATATCAATGTTTTAGAAAACACTAGAGTCACTGCCGAATAGCTGAGATTATCCATCAGATGTCCCTCAAGGAGATTTTTCTCCTGAAAACTCCAGCATTGAGATTATTGTGTATGTATATACATATATATGTATGTATACAGAGTATGTATATATATGCATATATATACATATATATGCAATATGTTGATATCTCTATATAGATCTCAGTTGTGCACAAGACAGACACACGACAAATGTTCACCAAAATGATGGCTATTTGTGGTACCACTGTAGCCCTAGACTGTAAATTCATTGACATTTCAAGAACTTCACAAATAGCTCGTGACTTTCTTTTTCTATGTGCTTGTAAAATTAATCTTGGAGACACATCACATTAAATTGTAATATTTCCATTACTTAACATTCCTCACTTTTTTTCACAATATGAAATCTTCAAAATTAAGGTCATTTGAATTAATAAATCTTCTTTTAAAGTTTAAGCATCTATGTAAGAATAATTCACTACTAAAGGAATTTGTTTCATCAATCTGTTTTACACTGTATTTCTAGTTGAAATATTGGACACGACTATAGTGAGAGTTTTGCTGGAGGAAGGACAGCAGGAAAGGCTAATTTTGGAGCTCTGGAAAACAGCGATCAACAGGAGGACAGTGTGACGAGACTGAAAGTAGAAGGGGATATGGAAAGGAGAGCCTGAAGACAAACATAAATATGAACTGTGTTTCACAACCTGGTAGGGTCCCACTCTGCTCTAATATTTGTACTGACACAAATACTTGGTATGTATCAGGAACAATTCTAGGTCCTCATTTAAGTAGACACTATTTCTATCCCTATTTACAGTTGGAAAAACCAAAGCACGAAGAGGTTACGTACCTTCCAAAGTTTCACGGCTAGTTAATAGTAGAGCTGGAATTCAAACCCAGGCACCATTTCATAATCACGAATTATAAACCATAAATTTTACACAGCACACCTTCTAGAGCAGTGGCTCTCAAACTTCCTTTTAACCATGACCCCAGTAGGAATACATGACCCAATAATACATCAAAATATAGTAAGAGAAACAGAAGTTTTATGAAATAATACCCTTATCAGATGCAATGCATTCAGACCTTTCCTGTTTTATTTTAAAACCTGTTGCTTGCAACTACAAAAAAAATGATTTTACAACCCTCAGTGTGTTATGACTCACAATTTGAAAAGTACTACCAGGGCTGCAAAAGATAAACTCAATCTCTCCACTTAGATGTCTGACAGTCATTTCAAACAAATGGACAGACTTCTTCACTTGATTGTTGACAGTCTACAACCAAACTCCTGAATTTTTCCCTCCAATCCTGCTTGCTCCCTTTTCTTCCTCTCATTAAATGGCAGCTTCTTCTGCACTGTTCATACGGTAGCCACTAGCCACGTGAAGCTATCAAGGACCTGAAATGTAGCTCTTGGAATTGACACATGATGGAAGTGTAAAATACATGCCACATTTTAAAGACTTAGTACAAAAAAAGAACCTGAACTATCTCATTCGTAACTTTTTATATTGATTGCATGTTAAAATGTGTTCTAGATGTACTAAGTAAAACATATTATTAAAATTAATTTCACCTATTCCTTTTTCCTTTTTTTGATGTGGTGACTTGAAAATTTTTAATCACCTACGTGGCACATTATATTTCTATTGGACAGTAAAGTTCTGAGTGCTCAGACTAAAAACCTTAGAATCGTCCTTGATTCCTTTCTGTCCATCGGCAAATTGTGTGGAATCTACCTTCAAAATACTTCCATAATTCGACAACTTCTCACCCCTTTCATTGCTATTCCTACTTTTCACACACACACACACCCACCCACCCACACACACACACACACACACACACACACACGCACAACGCATCTCTAGCTTGGGTATTTTATTTATTTATTTTTAATATGTTGGCTCATGTTCCAAACAGCTGAAGGGTTTTTTTTGTTTTTTCTTTAATTTTTACTGAGGGATATTGGGGAACAGTGTGTTTTTCCAGGACTCATCAGCTCCAAGTCAAGTCGTTGTTTTCAATCTAGTTGTGAAGGGCACAGCTCACTGGCCCATGCGGGAATCTAACTGGCAACCCCCGTGTTACGAGCACCCTAACCAACTGAGCCAACCAGCCAGCCCTAGCTTGGGTACTTTAAATAGCTTCCTAACTGGTCTCTTCCTTCCTTCCTCACCACTCCCTACAATTTAATTAGCTATTCCTTATAAAGTTGTAGGGTGATCCTTTTAAAAGGGCAATCGGATTATGCCACACCTCTCTTCAAAATCCTCCAGTGGATCTTCTCCCTAGAGTAAAAGCCCAAGTCCTTGCAATGACCTACAAAGCCTTACAAAATCTGGCCACCCACCACATCTATCCTAATTTATTACCACTCTCCTCTTCACTCAGCTACAGATGCCTCCTTGAATTCACCAAGCATGCTCCTACCTCAGAGCCTTTGTGTTTCCTGTAGCTCTGTATGAAACCCTTCATGGATATGCTCTTTCTTCTTTCTCTGGGATCAAATGTCAACTTGCCAGGAAGTCCTTTACTGACTATCGTATGTGGAATTGCCAACTTCCCTCCTCCAGTTCTCCTTCTCTGCTTTAGTTCTCACAACCTTTTTTCTCATATAATTTATGAATTAAATTTATCTGCCTACCACCAATAAAATGTAGTTCCATGGGGACAGAGACTTGCTTTCAGTGCTGTGTCCTCAGCACCTACGTGCCTGGCAAACCGTAAGTGCTCACTAAATGTTAGTTGAATGAATAGATGAGTTGTGGGTTCCCAAACTCAGTTTTGGACCGTTTGCAACTAGCCATTCTCAGAAATCTACTGAAACAAGTATTTCAGTATCTTTAGGGTGTTTTTTTTTTGTTTGTTTGTTTTTTTAATTGGGGAATAATGGTGTGTTTTTCCAGGATGTCAAGTGATTGTTTTTTCAATCTAGTTGTGGAGGGTGCAGCTCACTGGCCCATGTGGGACTCCAACCAGCGGCCTTGGTGTTAAGAGCACCACACGCCAACCACCGAGCCAATTGGTCACCCAGTATCTTTAGATTTTTTTGTTTTTATTATTGGGGAAGGTGTGTTTTTCCAGGACGTCAAGTCATTGTTTTTTCAATCTAGTTGTGGAGGGCGCAGCTCACTGGCCCATGTGGGAATGGAACCAACGACCTTGGTGTTATGAGCACTGTGCTCCAACCACTGAGCCAACTGGTAGCCTAGTATCTTTAGTTTGTAACCAGTTACTATTCTTAAACCTACAACAAACAAAATAAGAGCCTTTGCCAAACTCCAAGCCTTTCGTCCATTTTCTCACTATTATTAGGTGCCTTCAAAAAGCTCTGGAAGATGGGTTTTCTTTTCCCTCAGGCATAAAATCTTAGGCATCTGGACCACGCACGAATTTCTGGCTTAAAATATGTGCAGCTGCAGGCAAAATAGATCCTTCATTTCAGACGCTATTCGGATCTATACAGTGTACATGAGGTACAACCAGCACTGCAAACACAAGTATTCACACTGAATTGTTTGTACGCTGGCCACACTTCATCTTCCTAGTCCTTTCGCAGCTTCATTCAGAAAGATGTGCCCTGTCTGTGTTAGGACAAGAGATGCTGGACACGTGAAGGATGGACTATCAGAGACAGGAGCCAGGCCCCTTATTTGACGCACGGGAAACCAAGGCTCAGAGAATTTAAGCTAAGTAAATTTAGCCCACGGACAAACTTATATTTAAAAAAAATTAATGGAAAGACACAAAATACGTCGTGGTAGAGATGGCACCGGACGCCAGGTCGCTAGCGTCGCACCACTCAGCTGTTCCAGAAAACGACAGCCTTCCAGCGCAGCGTGTTAATATTCAAATGCTCGCAGGCAGACAAGGAGCGGCGCCCCCCGGCGGCCGCGCCCCCGTCGCTCCGAGAGAAGAGCCGCGGGCTGCCCGGCGCAGCCGCCTCCCAGACCCCGGCCAGCGGCTCCCACGCTCTCGCGAGACTAGCGGTTACAGTCAGCGGGTGCAGAGCCTCCGGAAGCGGGCTGGCTGGGCTTGCGCGGCCACCCGGGGCTGGCACGCTCCACGCCAGGTGGGTGGGGTCGAGGGTCTCCGCGGGGATCGGCTGGAGGCGGAGTCACGGGGAAGTTCTCTGCCACTCCCCGAGCGGCCCGGCCCGTCCCGCTTCCGCCGCCCCTCCCTTTGCCCTTCACGGCGCCCGGCCCTTCTAGTTTGGGGCTTCTTGCTGCGCCTGGGCAGCCTGCCTTTCTTCCCGTTTGCTTTCCTTCTCGTCCCCTCCTGACTTTAACACCAGGGTCTCGGGTCCTGCAGTGTCCCAGGAGCCGCACGTATAACTTGCTCGGTGTAAGTGCGAGGAATGCCGCTGGCCTCTGGGGAAATGCCTTCTATCTATAGCTCAGTCTGTACATTCTATGTCTGGGGCAGCTATTCCAGGGGTAACAACTGCTTTCCTCTGTTCCCATCTCCCCATTGGTGGCTTCCGACCCGAATTTGGGAATGCGGAGATGTCCCACCTGTTATCTTGGAGCAGGCTAATTAATCTCCTGTAAGCAGAAGTGTCATTTGGAGTCTTCAACGCCGGTTGGCTCGGGACTGGGAATTTTCCCCCCTAACCCAACTCCGTGCTTTCCAATACATACTATTTTTCTCTGAGGCTACTTTAGAATTTTTGGTTTTTGTTTTAATTGTACGAATCTGTAATAACAGAATTTTTGCTTTGGTCATACTGTGCTTGAAGTGTGGAAACAACTGTCAACTTGCCTTCTCTGGTCTTGTTTATAAGATTCCTTTTTTTTGTTAGTTTGCTCTGCTAGGATTAAAACACATTTAGAACATGTAAGTGCAGCTGCCAGCCTTAGAGAATTTAAGATAATAGTTATTTTGTTTATCTTAACTTTTTTGTTTGTTTCATAGGGGTAACTCATTGGATTTCAGAGTTCTTTTAATTCTTCTGCAAAACTTCAAATTCTCCAGAAGCCAAAATGGGACACAGTAAACAGATTAGAATTTTACTTCTGAACGAAATGGAAAAGCTGGAAAAGACCCTCTTCAGACTTGAACAAGGTCAGTAGCAAGTTATTTGATTAGCAGTCTTTAAAATTTTTAATTCATTGTCATATTAAATTTTTTAAAACTTTAAGATGAATTTAATTTCCAAGGAGTTTACTAAACTCAGTTTGTGCAAACACTGTGCTGTGTTCTAAAAATATTACTAATGAAAGTTGATTTTATTTGAAAATGTTTTGTATCAGTCATGTTAGAAAAGGGATAAAAGAGGCCACTTTTCTTTGCATGCTAACTTCCACTTAAGACGAGTTGCATATATGGTCAGAAGATTGACCATATTATTTCTACTAGCATTTGTTATTAAAATGTAAATTGCTTCATATGTAATTTTATTTTGGGCATAGCTATAGTTTTAGTTATTTATAGCTCTTACTCTTCCTTTACTGGAATTTTGAATTAGCAAAATAGATCACAGAAAAAATAAGTTACTTATGATTATGAAAAGCCTCTCAAATATGGAGAAAGGTAAAAGCTGAAAATATTTTTTGCCAAATAAAAAGTGAAATAACTGATCAAATTATGTTGATATGTATTTGAGCTGTGATTTAAAAGATCAAATTATACTTCTATAAGACTAATTAAATAGATGCTTTATTTCCTTAGATTTTTAAATTTTCCTACTTTGGAAATATTCCACACTCATTTTTGTTAATATGACTTGTGAAGTAGAAGTTCATGTATGAAAAATAAAATGCAATCCCTTTTATTAGTGTACCAAATGGATATTGGTAGTAGTAAACATTTTGCAGGAATTTTTCCCCCCAGTATCTCGAGTTAAATTTTCAAAAATATTTCAGCCATCAAATGTGTCACCTCCATGTCAATTTTTCATCTTCTTCCAACTTTGGCATTTGAGATCACTGAGTACTTACTCCATTTTTGGCTTTCCTGACTCTGCACTTTTCTGTTTTGGGTTCTTTTCCTACCCTCTTGAGTAGTCCTGGTGGTGTACTCTCTTCCTTCCACATTTCAATTGTGTATATCTGCGAGGAATCCCTTTTTATTTTTCTGTTCTGCCCTCAAAGAATTATGCATTCTCATGGCTTCAGCTGTTGTCTTCATACTGATGACTCCTTTTGGAAGAAGGGCCTTGAGCTCCTCTACTTGTTTTTTGGAAGCTGGCGATTCTAATGGCAAGAGTAGGGAACTAGAATTTTCCTGGCTTTACTGCTAACAAATTGTTTGACTTTGGGCAAGTCACATTAATTCTAAACATTAATTCCTTTATTTGTGAAGTGAAGGTGTTAATTTCTGCTCTTCTCCCTGACTGTGCTTTGAGGCTCGAAATTAATAACGTATGGCTTTAAATCCTTAAATAGCTATAAGGCATTGAAAGATCACATACCTATCTATTCCTGCTCTGGATTCTTGGCTTCATCCCAGTATTGTGCTATAGAATGGCCTTAGGATAGCTCCACTTGGATATGCTTAAATCGTACATGTCCACAACGATCTACTTCCCATTCTCAAATCTTCTTTATTTCTCAGCTTTCCTGTTTACTTTAGTGATTCTCCATTTTCATAGTTTCCAAGGCTAGAAACTTTGTACTCCTCTTTGGTGATTTATTCTCTGTAACTGCAATCTCTCTTTAACCCCTGTCATTTCTTTCCGAATATCTCTGCTTGCCTGTCTTTCTGTCTCTTCCAAATGCCTGAGTATGGATGCTAGAATAATCTTCCTATTCCATCTCTTCCCTTTTTATTAATTGGTGTCTGTAAAGTCAAATTTAAACACCTTTGTCTGGCTTCCAAGACGTTCTGTAATGGAATCCACCTTCCCTAGCCAAGATTGCATCTCTTTTTCTTTATTTTAATTTTTTAAAGTTTTCAATTACAGTTGACGTACAATATTATATTAGTTTCAGGTGTGCGGCATAGTGGTTAGACATTTTATAACTTACAAAGTGATCCCCAGATAGATCTAGTACCTACCTGGCATCATACATAGTTATTACAATATTATTAACTACATTCCTTATGCTGTACTTTATATCCCATGACTATTTTGTAACAAGATTGTATGTCATTGTCCCCCATTATTAGTGTCCTACATCTTTACAGTTACCCTGTGAATTCTCTCCCCAGGCGCTTTTCTCATGCTTGTCCTCACACCTCCACTACTGTCAGATTCCTCCATATCTATTAAATCCTCTTACTATCATTCTGTGTATTGCCTACATCTCAACTTGCAGCTAAAATTCCACCTCCTCCATGAAGTCTTTCCGTAATTTTTTATTATCTGCTTTCTTTGATTTTCGATTACACAGTGGGTAGTTAAGTGCTGAACAATGTAGCAGTGTCTAAAAACTCGTAAGTCTTACAGTGTCCAGCTAGAGTTTAAGATCTAAGAATAGGGACAGTATCACAGACCTAGTGCAGTGTACAACAGTTAATACACCCTTGCTGATTGATTACAAAAAATGCCAGTTAAAGCTAACAAAAATTGTAAATTTGTAAATTCATCCAAGCTATTTGAAGACGGGATTGTGAGGGGTTTATAAAATAAAAAATGATGTGGTTTACTCCGTAACTCTAGTTAAAATCAGTAAATTCATCCAAAATATAAATGGGAATATGTAGAAAGTTTTGTATAGTAATGATGTAGTCATAGTATTTTAGAAGATAATTGTAATGTGAAAGATGAAGAGAAGGATCGTTGGATACAAGAAGTCATTGAAGAGGCTATTTTAAAAGCATGCTTGGTTAGAGATAAGGGATACATCAGAGTTGAAAAAGTGGGGACAGAATATGAGATATTTTAAAATTCATAGGACTAATTTAGTGTAGAAAAAAATCTCTGGCAATTTTTAGTTCCTTCATTTTTAGTTGGTCACAAAGCCCTTCTTTACTTTTCCTTAAGAAGGATTCTTTCCTATTTTTGAAGCTAATATCTATAGATTCTTCTAATGCAACAAGTACAAGACTAAATAATCATCTTTCTTAGCCAAATCATAACCTTTCCCTGTATTTCCTATCTTATTTAGTGGCAGAATAATGAAGAAAATCAGTACTCCCAAAACCTGGAATCCTTCCATCCTTTATATAGATTGGTCAAATTTCAGTTTTTACTTTTTTTTTTTTTTTTTAAAGATTTTATTGGGGAAGTGGAACAGGACTTTATTGGGGAACAGTGTATACTTCCAGGACTTTTTTCCAAGTCAAGTTGTTGTCCTTTCAATCTTAGTTGTGGAGGGTGCCGTTCAGCTTCAAGTTGTTGTCTTTCAGTCTTAGTTGTGGAGGGCGCAGCTCAGCTCCAGGTCCAGTTACCATTGCTAGTTGCAGCGGGTGCAGCCCACCATCCCTTGTGGGACTCGAGGAATTGAACTGGCAACCTTGTGGTTGAGAGCCCACTGGCCCCTGTGGGAATTGAACCGGCAGCCTTCGGAGTTAGGAGCACGGAGCTCTAACTGCCTGAGCCACTGGGCCGGCCCAGTTTTTATTTTCTTTTTACAGAAAATATTTATAAAGATTCCTTGATTAGGAGCTCAATTCTATGTAAATTGGGTGGAAGGAACAAAATAGAAAAACTTATAGTTTACAATAATAGTTTAATCATTGTCTTGCTAGTTGCCTAATATGGCTAATCTGAGTCAAGTATTCCTAGTGTTAGGAGGAGGAATAAGATAGCTACACCATGTACTGCTAGGACCTCAGCTAATTTTAGCAAACTGTGCAATTAATTATGGAATCTGACATACTCTAGGTATTCTGATGTTTCACGTACTGTATATTAGAATTTTAGTTTCAGGGACTTTCATTAGAGGTCCACAGAGTGTCTATATGTACCCTTGGGAGTATGCGCTGATCTATCTATTGGGTATAGAAAGAAACTATAGGATCTGTCTTCTTTTTTGTCTCCTCCCCCCTCCTCCTCCTCTTTCTCTCTCCCCCCCCATCTATATTTGTTTATAAAAAGTAAATTTTGCTGATACATGAGTTGCTATTGGTACTTTCAGTTTGTATGTCAGATGAGTTATAAACAAAAATACATGTTTTGAGGAAAGAGTGGGTGTTGTAGGTCTAGAAGGGGTTAACAGTCACACCATCACTGCTTTGCTTGCAGTATGTTGTCATGAATTACACTATTACCTAAGCCAGGTTAAGTAGAGATACAACTTATGTTATCTTAACTAGTAGAGTCTTTACAATACAAAGTATTGTAAAGATACAAGATTTTGTATTGTAAAGGCTATGTATTGTATAATTTATGGTAGAGTAGCCATAAATGCCTCTTTTACCTAAGAGGTTGTCAAACTTACAGATGAGTTATATAGCATTTGAAGTTTGCTGTTTGAAATGTGTCCATTTCCGGAATGACATGTACTTTTCAATAGTATGAAACTTAGAAAATATATTCAGAAAAATATTTTTAGAAAAAATAAACACAATTTAACTCACAGGTAAACATCAGTGAGAAAGCTGACTGATTTTTTGATGGAAATTGATGCTATAGAGATTAATTCAGCACTTTTTTTCCTGTAAAGTTTCACAAAGCAAATATTTTCAGCTTTACAGTCCATATACATTCTGTTGCAGTTACTGTACCATGAAGCAGCCATAGACAACAGTACATAAATGAATGGATGTGGCTGTGTTCCAGTAATACTTTCTAGAAACAGATAGTAGGCTGGATATAGTTTGCTGACTCTTGCTATAGCAAGAGCATGTTGAATATGTATTTTTAGTAACATTTCCATCATTAATGATTTTACCCATATTATATGGGTAATATGAATATGAATAATGATTTTAGTAACATTCCAACATTAATAATTTTACCCATATTAAATTAATAATATGCCCACTTTAAAAAATTAACAAAAATTTCTAATCGGTTTAAAATCTTCCAAATAAAGGATTTGTTGGTTTTCAAATCATCTGTTTACTATATAAATATAGAACGTCTTCTGATTAGCTTGTTAAAACAATTGATATATGTCAGAGAAAATATATATTTCCTAGCGCATTTCAACAAAAATTTTTACATAATTTGTGAATGGGATTGAAAAGGTAATGTCATGGATTAGTAGACATAGCCACCAAGAATTTCTTCCATTTGGACATGGGTATCTTTGTGTGGTAGTTTTTCAAACCTGAGGTCATTACAACAAGTATCAAAATAAACAGAACTGGGACTCTTTAAATTACTTTATCACAAGATGTTTAAAACTAATGAAATTTATTTAATCACATTGCTTCCACGACAGATATTATCAGTATCAGTTTTTAGTGAGAGCTAAAAGATCTTTCCATCTATCAATACATAAAATTAGTTATTTAAAATATTAAATATATCTTACCCTTATTTTTGTGTTTTATAATTTGCATAGTCTATTAAATCATCATACATGCGTGTTATATAAATAAATGTTCCTATTTGGAGAATGCTTGTCATTTTTTCTGAAGGCAGAAGGCTGGTCCAAATACTGCTTTAGAAATTTTGCTTGAGTTTTAACCTTTGTACTATAGGTTCTGTGAATCCTTGTGTAATGAGAAAAACAATATTTGTATAAACTGAACAGGGACAGGTTGTTTAAATATGCTCAGAAAGTTAATCTCTGATATTTGTACTGGTTCAAAATGACACCATTTCTTCTGTAATGAATTTAATCATTCTTGCAGAAATGTAGATTTTTTAAAAATTTATTGGGGTGACAATTGTTAGTAAAATTACATTACAAAATTTTTTTAATACATTGGGGTGACAATTGTTAGTAAAATTACATTACAAAATTCAGTTGTACAATTCTGTATTACATCATCTATAAATTCCATTGTGTGTTCACCACCCAGAGTCAGTTCTCCTTCCATCACCCTTACCCTCATCTCCCACCCCCCACCCCGCTTTCCTTCTGGTAACCACTAAACTATTGTCTGTGTCTATTTTTTGTTTCTCATTTGTTTGTCTTGTTCTTTTATTGTTTTTGGTTTATATATCACACATCAGTGAAATCATATGATTCTCTGCTTTTTCTGTCTGACTTTTTTCGCTCAGCGTTACACTCTCAAGATCCATCCATGTTGTCACAAATGTTCCTTATTATCTTTTCTTACCGCCGAATAGTATTCCATTGTGTATATATACCACAACTTCTTTATCCATTCATCTATCGAAGGACATTTTGGTTGTTTCCATGTCTTGGCCACCATAAACAAAGCTGCAATGAACATTGGAGCACACGTGTCTTTATGTATAAATGTTTTCAGATTTTTTGGGTAGATACCCAGCAGAGGATTGCTGGGTCATATGGTAATTCTATTCGTAATTTTTTGAGGAACCTCCACACTGCCTTCCATAGCAGCTGCACCAGTCTGCATTCCCACCAACAGTGTATGAGGGTTCCTTTTTCTCCACAGCCTCTCCAACACTTGTTACTATTTGTCTTGTTGATGATGGCCATTCTAACTGGGGTGAGGTGATATCTCATTGTGGTTTTTATTTGCATTTCTCTGATGATTAGTGATGTTGAGCATTTTTTCATATGTCTATTTGCCATTTGTACGCCGTCTTTGGAGAAATGTCTCTTCAGGTCCTCTGCCCATTTTTCAATTGGGTTGCTTTTTTTTTTTTCTTGTTGAGTTTCATGAGCTCCTTGTATATTTTGGGTATTAGCCCCTTATCGGAGGCACTGTTTGCAAAAATCTTCTCCCATTCAGTTGGTTGCCTCTTTATTTGTCCGATGGTTTCTTTTGCTGTACAGAAGCTTTTAAGTTTCATATAGTCCCGTTCGTTTATTTTAGCTTTTACTTTCCTTGCCTTTGGAGTCCAATTCATAAAATGCTCTTTGAACCCAAGGTCCATAGTTTCAGTACCTATCTTTTCTTCTATGCAGTTGATTGTGTCAGGTCTTATGCTTAAGTCTTTGATCCATTTTGAATTAATTTTGGTACATGGTGACAGATAGCAGTCCAGTTTCATTCTTTTGCACGTGGCTATCCAATTCTCCCAGCACTATTTATTGAAGAGGCTGTCTTTCCTCCTTTGTATGTTTTTAGCTTCTTTGTCAAAAATTATCCGTCCATGTTTATGTGGTTTTATTTCTGGGTTCTCAATTCTATTCCATTGGTCTATGTGTCTGTTTTTCTGCCAATATCATGCTGTTCTGATTATTGTAGCCCTGTAGTACAAGCTGAAGTCAGGGAGTGTGATACCTCCAGTACTGTTCTTTTTTCTTAAGATTGCTTTGGCTATTCGGGATCTTTTGTGGTTCCAAACAAATCTGATGATTTTTTGTTCTATTTCTTTAAAAAATGCCATCGGGATTTTGATGGGGATTGCATTAAATCTGTATATTGCTTTGGGTAATATGGCCATTTTAACTATGTTGATTCTTCCAATCCATGAGCACAGAATGTCTTTCCATTTCTTTGTCTTCTTCAATTTCTTTCAAAAATGTCTTACAGTTTTCAGCGTATAGGGCCTTCACATCCTTGGTTAAGTTTATTCCTAGATATTTTATTATTTTTGCTGCAATTGCAAAAGGAATTGTTTTTTTATTTCTTTTTCTGAGATTTCATTGTTAGTATATAGGAAAGCAATGGACTTTTGTATGTTGATTTTGTAGCCAGCAACTTTACTGTATTCGTTTATTGTTTCTCATAGCTTTTTGGTGGAGTCTTTAGGGTTTTCTATATATAGCATCATGTCATCTGCAAAGAGTGATAATTTAACTTCTTCATTCCCAATTTGGATGCCTTTTATTTCTTTCTCTTGCTGATTGCTCTGGCAAGGACTTCCAATACTATGTTGAAAAGCAGAGGTGATAGGGGACAGCCCTGTCGTGTTCCTGAACGTAGGGCAAAGGGCTTCCGTTTTTCACCATTAATTATGAGATTAGCAGAGGGCTTGTCATATATGGCCTTTATTATGTTAAGGTATTTTCCTTGTATTCCTATTTTATTCAATGTTTTAATCATAAATGAATGTTGTATGTTGTCAAATGCTTTTTCTGCATCAATTGATATAATCATATGATTTTTGTCCTTTATTTTGTTTATGTGATGTATCACATTGATGGATTTGCGGATGTTGAACCATCCTTGTACCCCAGGGATGAACCCCACTTGGTCGTGATGAATAATCTTTTTAATGCATTGTGTATTCGATTTGCTAGAATTTTGTTTAGGATTTTTGCATCTGTATTCATCAGAGATATTGGTCTGTAGTTTTCTTTTTTTGTGTTGACCTTACCAGGTTTTGGTATCAGGGTAATGTTGGCCTCATAAAATGAGTTAGGGAGTACTGTTTCTTCTTCAATGTTTTGGAAGAGTTTGAGCAGGATCGGTATTAGATCCTCTTTGAAGTTTTGGTAGAATTCACTAGTGAAGTATCTGGTCCCGGACTTTTGCTTTTGGGAAGGTTTTGAATGACTGATGCAATTTCGTTACTGGTGATCGGTCCTTTTAGATTTTCCAGTTCTTCATGGTTCAGCCTTGGAAGGCTATATGTTTCTAAGAACTTGTCCATTTCTTCTAGGTTATTGAATTTGGTGGCATATAGTCCTTCATAGTATTCTTGGTTGATCCTTTGTATTTCTGTGGTGTCCGTGATAACTTCTCCTTTTTCATTTCTGATTTTGTTAGTGTCTTCTCTCTTTTTATCTTAGTGAGTCTAGCCAAGGGTTTGTCAATTTTGTTAATCTTTTCAAAGAACCAGCTCTTTGTCACATTAATTTTTTCAATTGTCTTTTTGTTCTCTATTTCATTTTGTTCTGCTCTGATTTTTGCTATTTCCTTTCTTCTGCTGACCTTGGGTTTCATTTGTTCTTCTTTTTCTAGTTCTTTAAGGTGTAACATAAGGTTGTTTATTTGGGATTTTTCTTGTTTCTTGAGATAGGCCTGTAATGATACAAATTTCCCTCTTAAAACCGCTTTCGCTGCATCCCCAAAATTTGGTAGGATGTATTTTCATTGTCATTTGTTTCTATGTATCTTTTGATCTCTCCTCTAATTTCTTCTTTGACCCGGTCATTCTTTAAAAGTATGTTGTTTAATCTCCATGTGTTTGAGTTTTTTCCTGCTTTCTTTTTGCAGTTGATATCCAATTTCAAAGCCTTGTGATCAGAGAATATGCTTGGTATGGTTTAAATCTTCTTAAATTTGCTGAGGCTGAGTTTATGTCCCAACATATGGTCTATCCTTGAGAATGTTCCATGTACACTAGAAAAGAATGTATAGTCTGATGTTTTAGGATGAAGTGCTCTATATATGTCAATTATGTCCATTTCATCTAATGTGTCATTCAGGGTTGCTATTTCGTTATTTATTTTCTGTTTGGATGATCTATCCATAGCTGTCAATGATGTATTTAAGTCCCCTAGTATAATTGTGTTTTGGTCAATTTCTCCCTTTAGTTCTGTTACTAGTTGCTTGGTATGTTTCGATGCTCCCTGATTCCAGGCATAAATATTGATGACTGTTATGTATTCTTGTTGTATAGTCCCCTTTACCATTATGAAATGTCCATCTTTGTCTCTTGTTACCTTTTTCACCCTGAAGTCTGTTTCATCTGATATCATTATGGCTACACCTGATTTTCTCTGAGTACCATTTGCTTGGAGTGTCAATTTCCACCCTTTCACTTTGAGTCTATGCTTGTCCTTGTAGCCGAGATGTGTCTCTTGGAGACAGCATATGGTTGGGTTTAGTTTTTTGATCCAATCTGTTACTCTGTGCCTTTTTATTGGTGTGTTTAGTCCATTTACATTTAGGGTGACTATTGATATGTGAGGATTTCCTGTCATTCTATCTTTAATTTTCTGGTAAGGCTGTGTCTCCATTGTTTCTTTGCCTTTTTGTTGTTGTCTGTTGTTTCTGTGTGGTGGTATTCTATGATGTTTCCCCCTCTGTTTCTTCTTTTATTACAGTATACATTTCAGTTCTGGATTTTTTTTGAGTGGTTACCCTTAAGTGTATGTAAAAGAAAGTTTGATATTTAGAGTATTCCATTTTCTGCAGCCATGCCCATATTCCGGTTGCCACAAAATGTCCCTGTTGATGGTGGTCGAATCAGCCACCATCCAGGTGGATATCTTTGCTGGATATATTATTCTTGGCTCATAATTTCTCTCTTTCAATAGTTTGAATATTTGGTTCCACTCCCTCCTGGCTTGTAGAGTTTCTGCTGAAAAATCTGATGATAATCTAATGGGCTTTCCTTTGTAGGTTACCGTCTTCTTTTCCCTGGCTGCCTTGAGGATTCTGTCTTTGTTGTTGATTTTTGACAGCTTCAATACAATGTGCCTTAGAGGCCAGTTGGGATTGAGGTAATTAGGTGTTCTATTTGATTCTGGATTTGAGGATCCAGTTCTGTCCACAAGTTTGGGAAGTTCTCATCAACAATTTGTTTGAATATATTCTCTGTTCCCTTCTCTCTTTCTTCTCCTTCTGGTATGCCCATTATTCTTATATTGCTCTTTCTGATGGAGTCAGAAAGTTCTTATAGAGTTCTTTCATTTCTTTTAAGTCTCAAGTCTCTTTCCTCTTCCATCCGTGTCATTTCCAGGTTTCTATCTTCGATGTCGCTGATTCTTTCCTCCATTTGGTCAACTCTACTGCCTAAGATGGCTATTTCATTCTTAATTTCTTCTATTGAGTTCTTAATCTCCAGAAATTCTATATGGTTCTTTTTTAAAATTTCAGTCTCTTTTGTAAAATTCTCATGTTGTTCTTTGATTGTGTTTTTGAGTTCATTAAACTGCCTTTCTGTGTTTTCTTTCATCTCGCTGAGTTTTTTCAGAACTGCAATCTTGAATTCTCTGTCATTTAAGTCACATATTTCCACATTTTTAAGTTCCTTTTGTGGAGACTTTTCACTTTCTTTCTGAGCTGTCTTGTTGCCTTGGTTATTCATGGCAATTACTGATTTATTATTTCTCTTCCTAGACATCTACAGGAGTGGCTTCTGCAACAGGTTGATAGGAAGAGGTCTTTCTTTTGTTTTCCAGTACTTGTTGGTAGAATGTTTTATTTTCTCTCCGACTGTAGCCTTTTTTTCTCCCTCACACGGTAGTGCTATGTTTTCTCTGCACTATTCCAGCTTCTCACACAATGGGGGGATTCCCTCGGAGACGGGCTTCTCCTCTGTTAATAGTTCGCATGGATCACAGGGCACAGTGTCCCGGTGGGCATGCAGAGAGCTTTTGAAGTTCCAAAGCTCTTCCTGCACCAGATTCAGAGCCTGTATATTTCAGAAGTTCTGTATACTCCTGCAGGGATCCGCCCAGATAGGTGGGGCCAGGGGCGGGGTGAGTTTTAAGAGGTGGCCCAGAGCAAT
Source organism: Rhinolophus sinicus (assembly GCF_057876585.1). Taxonomy (NCBI): domain Eukaryota; kingdom Metazoa; phylum Chordata; class Mammalia; order Chiroptera; family Rhinolophidae; genus Rhinolophus; species Rhinolophus sinicus. Next base: position 36,693,978 of record NC_142507.1, read on the forward strand.
GGCGGCGACCACCACCACAGCCGGTCCTGCTTCCACAGCAGGTCCTGCTTCCACTTTGCTGGAACTAGTTGGGCTGCGAATCTGTGTCTGCGGTCCACAGTTCTCAGAACAGCAAATGTTCTGTTCTTTTGATCTGGCACTGCTACTGTTCCGCTTCTAGCACCAGGCAGTTGGGGGCAGGGCGAGCTCTGGGAGGGTAGGGAGGGGGCGGCTAGTCTCAGTGCCTAAGGCTTCCGTTCTCTGCTCGGCAGTGAGGGCTTAAACCACAGTTTTCAGCCTTTTTCCCTCAGTCTTTTCTCCGAGGTCTCTGCCGTGAGCGTTGGGTTCAGCTGTGTTATATGCTGCCCCCCTCAGTCCTGTGGGCCATAAGCGGAGCCCTAGCAGTCCGAGTTCTTCCCTCTCCCGCAGCTGCGGTAGTTCCGGGAAGCAGCGAGCTCGGAGCACTGAGCTAGGTCTGTGTCCTGTGCCCGTGCGGCTCCGTCTCCGCACTTCTCCCTTCCCTTCTCTCCTGCTCGTGGGATTCACCCACCTTTAGGTGAATTCAGTGGTGGGCCTCTTCGTCTTGCCTGTCTGCTGTGCAGGGAGTCTTTTGTGGAGTTATTGTTGTTCGATTAGTTTTAAATTCCAGGGGAAGTTTTCAGAGGCTCACCTCACGCTGCCATTTTGATGACGTTTCAAGAAATGTAGATATTTATGATTCTCACAGTCACTAAGTATTAAAACTTCCAATTTTAGTTAACTGGACAATTATTTTTCAGTCGATCCTTTCATAATTGTAGCTCTAATTTAAAAATTATTTCCCAATTATAAAATTATAGAAAAGGCCGCCGGTTGGTTAGAGCGCAGTGCTCATAACACCAACATCACTGGTTCAATTCCCACATGAGCCAGTGCGCTGTGCCCTCCACAATTAGAGTGAAAATAATGGCTTGACTTGGAGATGATGGGTCCTGGATAAACACACTGTTCCCCAATATTACCCAATAAAAATACATGTATATATTTTTTAAAAATAAAAATAAATAAAAGTATAGAAATGTATAGAAAGTCTTTATTCTATGCTTTTTTGTTTCAAAACAAAATTTGATTTATACTATCTAAAGAATTTTGAAAACTGCTTGTAGTATTATGGTGTGTGAATGCCACCTCCTTGCTGACTGCCACATTTCAGCCATAGTTTTATCCAGAAAGGATTTCAAAAGACCTATATAGATGCATAAAATGTAACAAAATAGAATATAAAAGTAGCCATGTTATTAAATAGCTTTTGATAGCATAATTTATAATGAATTCACAGTATTCCAGCTAGCAAACTACCGTAATTTGTACCATAATTTGTACCACAATTTATTTACTCATTCTCAATCATTAGATATTTAGTTTGTCAGTTTATTTGATTATAATAAATGCAGCTGTGATGAACATCATTATATATAATCTATGTTTACATTGCTGATTAACTCTTCAGAAAATAAATGTCTATATAAAATTATTGGGTCACAATAATGTAAAGATTTTGTAGGGTATCCGATGGACGCTTGTCTCGTGAGGGAGACAACCTCAGGGAAGATGTAGATGCCTGATCACTGCACTGTACACCTGAAGCTGAAGCTGAATAATAATGAGTGTCAACTACAATTTTATATGTGTGTGTGTGTGTATATATATATATACACATATATAAATATATATATAGTTACAAAAAGTGAAGTATAGCATTAGGAATAGAGACAGTGGAAATGTAATGGCTCTGTGCAATGTCAGGGATAGTGGATGGGGGGAGGGGGGTTGTCACTGTGTGAGGGATATAAATGATAAATCTCTAATTATTACATGTTTTGTGCACCTGAAACTAATAAAAAAAATTATTGTGTCAAAAAGATAAACCTAATTAACAGTATATTTATGCCAAATTGCTTTATAGGAAAATTTGTGTATGTTATTACTTGGGAAAGAAATTATTAGTTTCACTATACAGTGTGAAAAGTAAAAGTGAGTCCCCGGATTTTTGCAAAGTTACTTAATAACTCCATTTGGATTATTTGTTTCTTGCTTGCTAAAGGCATTTACTATGAATAAATTTATAGCCATATTTTAGTCCAATCTAGAAATATGGTTAATAGTATTTATCATTGGACTATATTTTTTAAATGAATGCCTAGAACTTGCATGACCTCACATTATCCATATTGTACTATGCAAAACAGAGCATTCATATTTCTCTAGGCAATCATAGATGTATTTAATTGGATTAGAGTAAATTGGAAGAGTGCAGCATTCTCTTAATATCTTTTACAGAAATCTTTTTTCCACAGAGAGTATCTTACCCAGTGTTTAATATTATGGTGTAGAATTTACCGTCTGTCAAACAGCACTGTGAGAGATTTCTACTAAAAAGCAATTTTAGACATGACTGAAACATCTACAAGGTGTGATCAAACAATACAGTGAATGTTTAAATAAAAAATTTATTACAGTAGAAGACACATTGCCATTAAACCCCCTCAAAATACTCCCCCAACACCCTTATCCCATCATTCTTGCCACTTTCTGACGCATGTTGTCTTTTATTTTTCCCTTTGCCTATTTGTAAGATATTCTCTTTGTCACTGGTTTTGACCAATTTGATTTGGATGGTCTTTGGTGTAATTTTCTTCGTGTTTCTCGTTTGGGAGGTTTGTTAAAGTTCTTCGATCTGGAAGTTTATTGTTTTCATCAAATTTGGGAGTTTTTGAACCAATTACTTTTTTGAGGACTCTAGTCACCTGTATATTAGGCCATTTGAATTGTCCCACAGGTCATGGATGCTCTTTCAATTTTTTTTAGACTTGTTTTTCCCTCTGTTTTTGTTTCATTTTGCATAGTTTCTAGTCCTATGTCTTGAAATTCATTAATCTTTTTTCTGCCATGTCTCAACATCCATTAATTCCATCTTGTATATTTTTCATCACAGACGTTTGTAGTTTTCATCTCAAAAAGTTTGATATGGATCTTTTTTTGTTTGTTTTTGTGTTTTTTCTATTTCTCATGACTTGACTAACTTTTTGAACATATGGAATACAGTTATGATAACAGATGGCCTTCCTTATCTTAGTTCAACATCTATGTCATTTCTGGGTTGGTTTTCATTGATTGGTTATTCTCCTTGTTATGGGCTATATTTTCCTGCTTTTTATGTCTCATAGTCTTTTTTTAGATGCTAGACATTGTCAATTTTACTTTGTTGGATGCTGGATATTTTTGGATTCTTCTAAATGTTCTTGGTCCTTGTTCTGGATGAAATTAAATTACTTGGAAATAATTTACTGTATTTTGCCATGTACAATGCGCTCCCATGTATAATGCACACCCACGTTTTTGGCCCAAACTTTCAGGGACAAATCTTTCGTTTTAGTTTTTTAATTCAAATTGTTATTTGTTTACATTTATGTACTTGTTTTTTGTATTATAAAGGAATTTTAGCATTTATTTTTTAACATATTATGGTACAAGAAATTTTATGTAACAAATAATTACAAAACACAAAAACAGTTACAAGGTACAAGAAATTTTATGCACCGGTAACAAATTTACGGTATTTATACATCATAGAAGGCCAAGAACTGTTCGTTGTTGCAAGTTTGTCATAAGTTCAACAAAACCGATTATTGTATTTCAGGGTGTTAGTTTGCATACAGATATTGTTATTTATTTCTAGAGTTATACTTTTAACTCATAAGCATAAATTTAAAAATTTAGAACATTTAAATAGATACAGAATTAGTACTACCCATGTATAATGCGCATCCTTATTTTTCCTTTACAAATTTGGGCAAAAAAGGTGCACATTATACACAGCAAAATACGGTAATCCTTTTGAGTTTTACTTTTATGATTTGTTAAGCCAGTCTAGAACTATGCCCTGTCTAGGGCTCATTAATCCCCACTACTGAAGCAAGATCCTTTTGAACTATACCCAGTGCCTCATGAGTTATGAGTCTTTCCAGTCTACCTGGTGAGAACAAGCACTATTCCTGGTCTGTTATTTTCCTCACAGACATGCACTGATCAATATACTCTGCTGAATACTAAAGGGAGACCTTCCACAGATCCTTGGAGTTCTCTCCCTATGCAGCTTTCTCCTCCTCTCTCACCATACCTGTGCAAACTCTAGTTGCCTTAGATTCCACAGATTCTTAGCTTCATCTCTTCAGTGCAGGAAGTGGGTTGAGCTGTGCCTGGGTTCCTCCTCCCTGTGCCTCAACCTAGAAACACTTTCATGGTAGGCAGGGGCAATGGTAGGGCTCACCTTGTTTATTTTCCATCTCTCAGGGATCACTGCCCTTTGTGGCCTCATGTGCAGGATCTTGAAAACAATCATTTTATGTATTTGGTGTGTTTTGCTGGTTTTTGTTTTTTTTTTTAATTTCAAGGGGAGGGGGGCGTAAATCCAATCCATTTTATTCCATGTTTGCCAGAAGCAGAAGTCTTAAGTCTTTTATATCTTCTGTTTCCGCTCTGTAAAATACACCACATAAGATACCTGTTTGGTCAACTCCCTCACCTTCTCTTTAGCAGTTTTTTATTGGATGCTGGACATTGTGAACGTTGTATCTCTGGATTTTGTTGTCTTGCTTTAAAGGAGTGATGAGTTTTATTTTAGAAGCCATTTACTTTATCTGTGGATCAGCTTAATCCTTTTGAGGCTTGTTTTTAAGCTTTGATGGGATAGGTTTATAGTAGTTTTTACTCTAGGACTACTTCAGCCCTACTACTTAAAGCATGGCTCTTTCGTTTTTGCTTTTTTTTTTTTTTTTTAACTTTTTTTTGGCGGAGGGTGGCGGATATTAAGGAACAGTATGTTTCTCCAGGGCCCATCAGTTCCAAGTTGTTATCCTTCAATCTAGTCGTGGAGGACCCACCTCAGCTCCAAGGCCAGTTGCCATTTTCAATCTTTAGATGCAGGGGGTGCAGCCCACCATCCCATGCGAGAATTGAACCAGCAGCTTTGTTGTTGAGAGCTTGAGCTCTAACCAACTGAGCCACCTGGCTGCCCAAGGAGTGGCTCTTTTGAATACAAGTATTCAACAAGGTCTCTTTACTCTGGCTGCTTAAAAATTGTAATGTCTCCTACGCCTCAGTGAGCTCTGCGAATTGTTCAATTTACAGCTCCTAGTACTTACTCTTTATCCAGTCTCAAGGAGCTGAACCCTTCTCATGTACAGCTAGCTTAGTATTCAGGCAGACTCAAGATGAGCCTACGTAAACTTTCTGGAGCTCTTCCTTTGTATGGCTCCCTTTTCTGCAATACTCTTCCCTGAAAATTGCCGTCTCTTCACCCTCCTCAAACTCTAACCTCTGCTTCCTCAAATCTGTGAGACTGCTGTTCCTGCTCCCTGTGTCACAGCCAAGGAAGACTTCCAGTCTGAAAGCTAGAGAGTTCACCCTTCTCTCAGGCATCACAGTCCTTCACTGCCTATTTCTGAAAACAGTTGTCTTATATATTCCTTCTAGTTTTTCACCAGAGGGCAAGTCCAGTATCAGTCATTCCATTATGGCCAGAAGCACACGTCTTCAGAGTGATATTTTTCATGCACAAGTTAGGTCACGTCACTCCTCTGCTCAGAACTGTTCAGTGGCTCCTCATTTCATCAGAGAAGCCAAAATACTTACAATGGCCTTCAAGATTCTGCATGTTCTGGCTCCCCGTTACCTTTCTTTCCTCATATCCTGCTGCTCCTTTCAATCCTGGCATACTGAGCTTCTCGTTATTTCGGGAACCACTGTGCATGCTTCTACCCTAGTACTCTTGTGCTCTCTGCTTCCTTTGCCTGGTCAGCACTTCCCCTGGATGGCCATGGATAGCCAAGTGGCTAACTCCCTCACTTGTCTCAAGTAATCATCCTATTTTAATTTCTCAGTAATCATCCTACTTAAAATTGCTACCACCTCCTCACCATCTCCCCTTCTCCCCTGTTTTCCTTAAGCTGCTCTGATGTGTTTTTTCTTTTAGCATTTATCCCTTCCTGACATACTATTTTTTCTTATTTCTCATGTTCATTGTTTAATGGCTGCCTTCCCTTTTAGGACTCAAGCTCCACAAGGACAGAGAGCATTATCTGTTCTGTTCCCTGTTACATGGCACGCGCTCAGTACATACTTTTTATTTGTTGGGTGTTTAGTAAATTGAGCGTTAAAAGTATAAATATTAGCATGCCTCTTCTCAAAAAGTTCTTTAAGCTTCAATATTACAAGCAACAGAAGTAAATTTTCCTGCCTTCATCAGTTATTATTGCCCATCATTAATTGAAATGTTCTATTCAGGTTTAAAATGTATATGCTTTATATTTCTAATACACTTTACCGTAATCAGAATTTTCATATTCTAAAACTAGAATCAAGGTTTGTAGTCTGTTTTGAACCAATGAAAATTTTGTTTTTACAGTATAGTTATAACTATAATAGGTTATTTTTTTACCTCTATGGCAAAATACTTGTATTTTGCCATAGAGGTAAAAAAATAACCTATTATAGTTATAAAATACTTGTATTTTGCCATAGAGGTAATGTAATATAGAAGTCTCAGATACATTTTGATAAAACTAGCTTGGCTTGTGCAAAAGTGGGAATGACTGGCTCTCAGAATTCCAAGAAAGGCTTAAATAACTAAACCGTGAAGAGTAGGGATATAGGCAGTAGTATGCTGGAGTCACGGTGTGGCTCACAAGAGTTGATTGTGCATGTTCCCCATTCCATGGGCAGTGATGTCAAGTTGGTAGCTTGAGATTGTCCAGTGGTGAGATTGTTTACGCCAGGAAGTCAGCAGACACTGCAGATAAGAGCTCCTCATCACACCCGCCCCACCCACAGCCTGTACAGCCACTTATTAAGCCTTTATTACCACACCTCTGGATTTGAGGAGATATCAGGAACGACGGGTGTCAGGGACTCAAATGCCTCTAGAACTCCTGTTAGAAATCCGAATTCTGCCTTTCTAAAGGTTGACTTCCCTGAGGGACGGCTGGCTTTCTCCATGAGATGAGGTAGTTGTCCCAGGATATCTCCCAGCTTTTACATACTATCACATACTCTGACACCACAGAGAAACTCACTATCTCTGTTGCAGTTTGAAAAATACTAGCAAAGGTCTCTGGTTAGATCCTTACTGCTGGGCAGTCAGTTCAGGGGTGGGGGTGGGGGATTGGAAGGGGTTGTGCGGATCATAGGAAGTGGGTCATTTAAGAACTGGCATATCCCAAAGGAGCCATGGGAATAGGAATCAGCTTCCAGGAGAAGGATAGTACAAAACAGGCAGTTCTGTGATGTATACTATATATTAAAATATAAAATTCAGCTAAATTGGAATGCAAAGTAACCAAAAACAGCATTACATATTTGGAATATTTTAAACACAGTTGAGAGTTTTTGTAATATAAAACATATTATAATATAAAACATATAATATAAAAACAGAGTTTTTATAATACTTTAAATAAAACATCTATTTTTTATTTTAATTAAATGTATTGGGGTAACATTGGTTAATAACATAAGTTTCAGATGTACAACTTTATAATACAACATCTATAGACTCCATTGTGTGCATATCACCCACATTTAGTCTCCTTCTGTCATCATATGTTTGACCCCCTTTACCCTCTTCGTCCTCTCCGTACTCCCCTTTCCCTCGGATAACCACCATTCTCTTGTCTGTATCTATGAGTTTGTTTATTTTGTTTGTTTGTTTGTTTGTTGCTTTTTTATATCCCACATATGGGTGAAATCATATGGTTCTTATCCTTTTCTGACTGACTTATTTCACTTAGCATGATACTCTGAAGAGCCATTCATTGTTGCAAATGACAATATTTCACTTTTTATGGTTGAGTAGTATTCCTTTGTTTATATATGCCACTTCTTTATCCAAAACATCTGTTTTTTAATTTGGTAATTTAAATCCTACAATGAGTTTATAAAAATGGTCTTTTTGTTTAGGGTTTGAACTACAGTTCCGATTAGGCCCAACTTTACAGGGAAAGGCAGTTACTGTACATACAAATTACCCATTTCCTGGAGAAACATTTAATCGAGAAAAATTTCGTTCCCTGGAATGGGAAAATCCGTCAGAAAGAGAAGATGATTCTGATAAATACTGTAAACTTAATCTTCAACAAGCTGGATCATTTCAGTATTACTTCCTTCAAGGGTAAGTGATGTGTTCTGTATGTAAAACAAAAGTTTATTCTATAATTTGAACTTATCTAACTTATAAAAAGTCATTATATGAACCATATAGTGCAATTTTTACAGGAGTTTCTTGAGACGCAAATCGAATATGGTTCTTCAGTTTCTAGAAAGTGATTGTAAGGCTCATTGCAGATTCAAAGTTTTGTTGTTATTGTTTTAAGTAAAAGCTTAAATACTCTAGTCTTTTCATGCAACCAGATTGTAGGATACTTTTTACCTGAGTGCCCTTGTTATTATTGGCAGATTTTAGTACACTTGTTTATTCCTTAAAGCAAAATTATTATATATTATATGTATTGTATTACATTATTATGTAGAGATTAGAAAAGAATAAAATTTGGCTTTTCCATTTAGTTTTGTTACAACTCTTTAAATGATTTTATGTGTTTTAAAATATATTTTTAAATGGACCAATTCACTTCCAGTTAGAGATTCATACTAGCAGATGAGAATTTTTTTTTTCCTATCATTAATTGAGAAGTTTCTGTTTTGTGTTTTTTTTCCTTAGAAATGAGAAAAGTGGCGGGGGTTATATAGTCGTGGACCCTATTTTACATGTTGGTGCTGATAATCATGTGTTACCCTTGGACTGTGTTACTCAACAGACATTTTTAGCTAAGTGTTTAGGACCCTTTGATGAATGGGAAAGCAGACTTAGGGTTGCAAAAGAATCAGGTAATGTCAGCTTTCTTTCTTTTCTTCTTTTAAAAAATAAATGTTATTGTCTGTGATACAGATTTCGAAGGCTTTGTGTTCGCCTTTCAATTTTGCTTCTTAGTATATTTAGTAATATACATAGATGGAACCATTTGAAATTGTTGATACTTGACCATTTTTAACCTGTAAAAATGATAAATTATATAGTTGAATTTAATAAATTAAGGAACTCTGTGATAAAATGTGATCATTATAATTTCTAAGACTACTTTGATATATAAGAATTAGTAGTAAGCTATTAAAATGTATTGGAAAATGCATTATCATTATACATAATTTTAATTCAACACACTAATAAACACTCCTCCATGTGGAAGGCATGTATAAATGGCTGTCATACGTACCAAGAGTAAAATGCAACTTAAGTTATAGTTTACTGTTCAATAAAGGGTAATACTAATATTCTACTTTCAAACTGAATATAGTGTGAAGAAAGAAATGAGAAGTTCACTGACTTTACAACAGAATACAAGTACTGTGCAACATTAAAAGTAGAAGAAAGACATATTGATATACTCGCATAGGATATATTTTCTACATGTAAATTGAACCCCCAATAGTAACAAGGCGCTGTGTGATT